>NC_056743.1:236642915-236728148 GCF_019279795.1 Protopterus annectens | reverse complement strand
TTATCCCACCGCTATCCCTACAGACCAACATCGACACTTACCTTACTCGCACCCTAACGGCCGTCACTACTGCATACTTACACATCCTTTCCCCATCTCAGTGTTCTCAGCGTCGGTGTTTTCCTCCGTCGGTCTTCTGACTTGTCGATCTTCTGAGTCGTTGTCGGTGTTATGAACTGTCGATGTAGTCAGATATATATATATATATATATATATATATATATATATATATAGTTTTCCAGGTTGCACCCTTTTTATATGAAGCGGAATCTTGCAAGAGGCAGTATATTAGGTTATCTAGAATTATTAGTGAGGATGATGCTTTTGCTACTGAATGTAATGTTTTCACTAACTTTATATTAGACAGAAATTACCCCAATGATTTGTTATATTCTTTATATTTAGACGTCCTATCAGTAAAGTATATCAAATTGCATCCTATTATTAAGTTTGGATTTTTTCCTAGGTGTACGTATAATATTGCTAGTTCATGTTCTGCTCAAAGGACTCGCCCTCCTATCCACACTAATCAAATAGATAGCTTGACACACAACTCTATTTCCACGAACCAAGTTGAAAATTTTACACACACCTCTATTCTGCCTTCAGGAGGAAGCATTACAGACACACTTACCTCTTCTGTGGGTTACGCAGCAGATGCTAATTTACTTGCTTTCCTATTCCATTAGCAGAGATGCAGAAGTTATAAAAATATCTTATACAATAACTGGAATATTTTGACTAACAGTCAGGATGTATCTAACAAACTATGAGTGTGCCCCACGTTCACATATAAAAGAACTAAGTCTATCAGGTTCCAATTTGAAAATAGAGACAAACCTTTTTTGTTACCATCTAATGACAATTTATATGATACACCAGGAATGTTTCCCTGTCATTTTTGTGTGGCATGTAAATATATTTCACAAGAATCTTCGTATGCTTTTAAACATAACAATTTTAAAGTGACTTTTACGAAACATTTTCATTGCAAATCTATACATGTATTCTATGCTACCATATATCAGACATGCACTTCATTCTACATTGGAAAAACTACTAGAAAGCTGTCTTCAAGGATATAGGAACATGTTGCTGCTATAAGAAATTCTGATGTCAGAAATGCACTTGCGAAGCACAGTCAAATATGCCCTAACTTTCTATGTTTTAAAATTTTAGTACTTGAAAATGTAGAATTATTTTTTGGTGATACTAATACTTTGTGAAAAGTGAAAGAGTTATTGTGGCAGCTAAAATTAAATGCTGACTCCCCTCCTGGGTTCAATGAATATCTAAATATAAAATGTGCTTTCAAACAGTATCGCCTATTATTATGTACTTCACGTCTAATAGGCTCAGCTTGACAGTTTTGGCACCTTGTTATAGTTCATTGGTTTATTTGAATTAAGCCACTTTGTTTATTGTTATTATTGACATTATTGGCTATTTATTGCATTAGGACTACCTTATTTTAAGCCATATATAATTGTGTTACCACTTATTTATATGTAATCTGATGAAGTCCTGACCACAATTAAAGGAAAACTCCGGGCTTAAACACAATTTAGCTCAACCGTGAGCCGTGTTCCATCCCTGTAAACTCATCCCAGCCTCCTACAGTTACGAGAATGCAGAAACAGATTTGTTAGTTCTACATTTCTGCCTTTCCGTAGCATAGGGCAGGAAAGCCCATCCCCCGTTCTTTAGTACCACATCCTTTCAGTTGCAAATTGTCTCCAACTTCCTGACATACCTTCGACACAGTCAAATGAGTAGTTCCCTCTCCTGCAGATCCTCCGACACTGTGACATAGACATTTTCGATGCCAGCCTGTTCTCAGTTGCCATAAAGTGCTGCATAACTTGTTGTGGAACTCTTACTTCCACCATTTCCTTCCAGACGAAAAACTGCATTGGAATACTCCCTTCTGCGAAGCTGCAGGCAACATCCCTGGATACAGAAATTAGTAGCTGCTATTGTTCGTTAAGTTTTGTTCAGTTTGTGATCCTGCAAATAACATTATGCCCTCAATTTCTGCCATTAAATAGTACTGTTGTTTTTGTTCTCCTGTTCTTCTGTAATATGCCAACCTATGTTTACATAAGTCCACGGTTTTGTTCTCATCCACCGTGCTGTGTTTGCATGTGTGATAGTGTGAGCATGTAGAGCCAATGATAGTGATATCCATTTGGCCACTGTTTACACTTCCTAAGCATGCTTTCGCTGTTTCATTAGTGTTAAAAGGAAATTCACCAAAGTAAATGTAATTCATTGTTAGTGTGTGTGCTGCTGTCAGTGTGTGAGTGAATGCTGCTTGTCTGAATGCAGAAAAGGCAGTTTGTTTGAGTGGGTGGCTGTGTGTGTGTGTGTGTGTGTGTGTGTGTGTGTGTGAGGAGAGAGTGAAGTGTCCGATTGAAGGGATCCCTGGCAACAGCAGCTTCTCAAAATTCCCTGGCTCAAAAGTAAGATACGTAAGCACACGTTTTATCTGCTTTTGTGCTAAGTGCCCTCAGTCATTGGTATCTAGCGTACAAGTGTGCCCCAAAGGTAAGATTGCATAGTCACTGTTTGCTCTACTTCCCATCTACTGAGCAATCCCCAACCAGGAGGTGCATACCAGTTCGGGGCTTAGGAATCCTTTAGTAATGGCCGCAAGATTGAACAGGTTTTGCTGTAATGTGCACTAAACATATTTAACATATCAAACTACCAATTGCTTCGTGTTACTGTAACTATAACCATCTGAAAAGTTGATAACAGGACTTTTTATATTTTTTTGGTGCATTTAAAATGTTTTAGGCCAATGTATACCTTTTAGATATGGAGCGGAGATGACTTACAGCCTTGATGTGTACACGTATACACGCAAAATTTACCAGTGTCCTTCACTAAATACTTTTATTGGAATTTTACATTTTCATTTCTCTCGGGGACAGATAATCCACACCAGGTGGGGGGTGATTTATCAGCAGTTTCGTAAATATGGCCGCACCGAATAACTGAATGCAATTTTTTTTTCGGTCCAGCTGTGAAAGCATTCTGTGCGTGTGTGTGGGCGTGCGAGAGTATAGCTGTATGAGTGTTTGTGTTTCTGTCAGCGTGCGTGAAAGCTGTGTGCATCTGTGTGAATGCTGAAAAGCTAGTGTATGCCATAGATATTGGAAGTTTGCTGCATGCAAGCTGTGTGTATGTATGTTTGAATGCTGAAAAGGTAGTGTGTGCCAGACAAAAAGAACTGTGCTGTGTGCAAACTGTGTGTATGTGTGAATGCTGAAAAGGATAGTGTATGCCAGAGAGATAGAAAGTGTGTTGCGTGGTTTCTGAATCACAGTGCTGTTAAGTCCAGCATTTATTTATGACCCTGTTAGCCAAGCTGTGGACATGGGACACAGTCCTGTAGTTATATATCTTGATTTAACAAGTTTTTGTCATTTTCCTACACGACGTCATCAGCAGCAGTTGTATGCCTCACTGTATTTTTAACACTCATTTTGTCGACTGGATTGACTTCAGCTTGCTGACTATGAAGCAATGAATTCTTATTCATGATACATTCTAGTGTCTACCAAACTTTGGTATTAGGGCCACGCTAATTAACAAATTGCTCTATTATTTTCCTTTATTAGACGATTTTTGATGGTAAATTATGTTGACGACATAGGAACTGTTCATGTCATAACCAAAGAAAGGTACACCATTGCCCTGAACAACTATCTAAATTCTCTGAATATCAAAGTGCTAGGTGACTATATATAAATTACTAATCTATCAGTCATCTGGGTCGTGCTTAGAATTTTACTGCTGCACCATAGATCTGGCCAAAAAAATGTTGCAAAGTGTTTTGTTTGTACATGATTCTGTCTACAGTCATCTAATTTATTAATGGTATATGTGGATTCAGAGGATGCCATAAACTTTTCTGATCCATAAACACTACAACATTCTGTGTTTGGTACAGAATATTATTGCTTAGGTTTTAACTGTGATTCTGCATGTCAGTCTGAACATTGCATGTGTGACAACTTGTGCTAGTGGCCAGTAGTGAGCTGTCTGTATTAAGTATAGCAAAGGGCTTGAACATGTTACAGATGTTTTCCTTTGATTCCTTACTGGTGCATATTATGAGTGACTGCACAAGTTGTTTGTCTCTGATAATACAGAAATTGCTTTTATACCACTTGCCTTCTGATATTAAACCTCTCCCAGAACACATTAATTTTTCCATACTGGGAATCCTCCAGAACCATTAAGGCAAGATCCATCTGGAGGTTGGAGTCCTTGTTAATGTCCTTCCTTCTATCCAGACTGAGAATATTTTTGAGACAAGTAACACCAACTCCTGGATGGAGGGGCAGCCAAACAAGCAACACCACCATGAGGCTGACAATCTTTCCTCACATGACAATACACTCCTGCACACTCACTACAAAGGCTAGTACCCACTAATGACTTTGAGCTTAATGTACTCCCACACACTATGTTTCACATTCTAAGCCTCCAGGGAAGAACTAAATCATTCATGTCCTTACTTCCCTTGCCAACTAAGAGCAGTTGTCAGACCTCTAGTTGGTGCCTGTCCCTCAACACCATTTGGAACTGTTATGTAGAGATTTTTAATTTAGAGGTATATAGCCAGGTGTTGTAGTACCATATTTGCTGCTGGAACAAACCTTAAAATAAATCCTGTTGGTAGGCTCTTGAAGAATGAAGTTGAACAGATATGGATCCAAACCACAAGAATGGGAGGAAGACTGGGCTGGAAGCTCAGCCTGTCTCCTGTACCACTGTCCCCTGTGAAGGACATGGAAATGCTGCAGAAAAGTTCTGAGTATCTGGAAGCCTGTGAAGTGCTAGTGCTGAGGCATTATGGATTCTGTGCATGAATGCTATGCTGCATAATTGTGGGATTGTGTGACTGATGATAACAGTATTTGTTCAGAATGGGCTCGTTAAGGCATTTGATTTAACTAAGCGATAGCTTACTGAACAGTTGGAAAGGTTTGTGGTCATAGGATCATAGGAGGTTACTAGGCTATTGGCTCTGAGCCCCTTATAAGTCTATCCAAGACTTCACCCCATGTTTAGACAAGTCAGCACCCAAAGCCCCTGTCCAGCGAGGACATAGGTGGAATCCCAGGGGTGTATTTTCTGTTCCTCATCCAGTTATCCAGGATGCGCTTAAAAAGGGATAATGACATATTCTGCTTGATGTGGAGAGGGAGTCATTTCACAGATGGGGAGTCTCTAGGGCACAAATCTGTGCTGCCAACAAGTCCTACTTATATCACAGACCAGGTTGAGGTTGTGCATACGGGTTGCTCAAGTGGAGCTTAACGTGCTTGATATGCAGCAGTCCCATCAATGCAGGGTCTGAGATTGCTTTGTATGCCAGAGGTTACCTCTGAGGACTCTGTATGAAACTGGAGTTGAGGGACAGGGCTTTTAACCTATCTGTGTAGGGTAGATGTTTGAGGCCCTGGATTTTCCTGGTGAGGAACCTCTGTGGTCTCTCTAGCTGTTGCATGTGCTTTGCGAGGTACATGCCAAAGGGGGCACTGTAATCAATACTTGTCCTTATAAGGGAACAATACAGGGGATGTCATCACCTTTGTCCCTGGATGAGATATTCTTACTTACAAGGTGGGTCATGTAGAAAGCCTTCCATACAATGGAAGCAACATGGTGGTCAAAAGTCAGGTTGCTATCAACCTGGGTGCCCAAATCCCTCACGACTGATTGTGTACTTAGGACGTTGTTATTAATGTGATAATATGTGGTGATGAAACTCTCCCCAAAGGGGATGATGATGCATTTTTTGGCATTCAGCTTGAGGCCATGTTTCTGTCACCAGATATTTGGGTGAGACCCTCTTGGAGGACATCCACATCACTTGGTGAATTGATGACTGTGCTTAGCTTGGAGTCACCTGCAAACCTGGTCAGCCATAGCCCACTGGTTTTGCTCTGCACCTCAGAGAAGTATATCCCGAATAACAGAGGCCCCAAGACCAATCCCTGGGGGTATGTCGCTCGTTACGGGTCTACTACTTGAGGTGGCTTCCTCTGTTTTGATTACGGGGGGGTTCTATCAGTGAGCCAGTTTACTACCCATCTGGTAACATATGGATTGATGCCTAGCTGAGGGAGTTTATCTATTATGTCCGAGTGGGGAATAGTGTCAAAGGCTCTGGACAGTTCAAAGTAGGCAGTGTGCACCATCATCCCCTTGTCCATGGCTTTGGTGAATGTCTCAAAGAAGTTGACCAGATTTAACAGACATGATCTCCCCTTGACAAAGCCAAACTGTGTGGTGTCAAGTGTTTTGAGGTCACCAATGTCCCTGTTAATGAGGTCCATGATCCAGTCCATGGCCTTGCAGGTCAGTCTAGTTAGGCTGATGGGTCTATAATTTCCATGATCACTGGACGCTCCACCTTTGTATAAAGGGATGATAGTGGCTGTCCTCTACTCGGCTGTGACAAAACCGGTACTCAGGCTTTGGTTGAATAGGGTGCCTTATGGTGTTCAAAGTTCATGCCAGAGTTCATGTAGGATGCAGCCTGGGATGTTATCTGGTCCCATGGAGACTGTATCTTTTCCCTTAGAGAGGCCATGGATGACCTATTCCCTTTAGATAATTGGTGGGGGACCAATACCAAGTACAAAATATCACCTCTTGTGGGGCATTAATTATCTGCTCCAAGGCATATGCATTGATGAAATAGAGGAATCTCTGGGCATTTGTGTTCTGGCATGAGTAGTTTTTCCAGTCTATGGTTGGATAATGAAAGTCACCCAGGATCAGGGTAAAGGGTTGAATCTTGATAGATTTGAAGAGGTCCAGATAGGTGGAGTTGGACATCTTGAGTCAGATTTGGAGGCTTGTAGCTAGCTATAATTTGAATAGGGGTCTTGTCAATGGCTAACTGCACCTGGAGTGTCTCCTGTGCATCATACTGTTTGACCAGCCTGGACGTATGCGTCTTTAATATATACTGAAACTCCATCTCCTTTGGCTTTGCTGCCCACAGTTTGGGGTCTGAATGTGTGATAGAATTAGTAACCAGCTAAGACTGGAGTGCTCTATGCAGCTTTGAACCAGGTTTCTGTGAATGCACAAATGTCAGCGTCTTCAAGGGTTAAGAATGCTTGCAATGAGTGCAGTTTCATGTTTAGATTCCTAGCGTTTAGCAGCATGACCTTTAATGTCCATTTTGTTGAAATTTATATGTTGGTAGTATTGCCCTCATGACTTTACCTAAAAAAGGTACTATAGGGGAAACAAGGGCCTTTTCCAGAAGCCTGAAGCCAAGTGAGATAGATGCAGGCCATCTGTAGCAAAGCATCGTGGTCTGTAGATCATATCTTCCCAGGCTGTCAGGTACTGGATCCCCCTGGAATGACACCAGAAACTAAGCCAATTGTTAAAGTGATAATGTTTCCACTGGGGATAGAACCCCGGACCTTCCTCATGTTCAGCAGATGTGATTACCACTACACTACAGAACCTATAAATGGTGAGCCATTAAAACCAGTGTGAATAGTGAGAAATGGTTAGAAAGGTACTTCACACAAGCTTATCCTGAGAATGACAACAAGAATGCTTAGAGTAGATGAACGGTGTTGAGTAAGGTCAGAGCAGCCCTCCCTTATGTTGAGTGTGATGGTTTAAAAAGTAGTCCGACTTGTTATAGCCTTGAAAGTTCATATGCAATAAGCGGAGCCCACAATAAATGATCGTTAGGCTGCACACTGTTAATTTCTGTCCACATTACTGAAGGCATTTTGCATGACTTTATAAAGGTGATCGTTCTGCTGTTCAAATTGCACACAATTCTGTAGTGTGTGTTTAAATGAAAAGTTTAGCATCCCATTTGAAAAAGAAGCCCTTTAACAGCAAAATGGGCTATGTTGCATCTTGGTGTGATGAGACTTGTAGTTTGTACTATAAAGTGAAATATACTTGCAGAAAAATCAATCTTTCTGCATAGTCATTTAGTAACCGTGTTGCACTGTGTGTATATTAATGATGTGTGTATTGTCACTTGCTGCTGAAGTGCCTATTTAGGCTAAACTCCTTCACTAGCGCATTTGTTTCTTCTGGAACACTTGTGGTTACTGCTTTTCACGACATATGTGAAACGCAGATATGACAATTATATGAGCAAAAAAAATGGATAAAGTATAATTTTTCTAGGGCAGACTATGATTCTTCATAAACTCTACAAAATAATGCTGAAATTGTTGTTAAGCAGGCTAATAAGGGTGGTACAACAGTTATTATACGTAAAGTTGACTATGTGAGCAAAATGTATGAATTTCTGAGTGATGTTAAAGCCGCTACAGTCATACATAAAAAGACTGTACATGACATAATTCTTAAAGTGAATAATCATGTATGTATGTGAGCTCCAGTTACAAAATGAAATTACTTGTACAATATATACTTATTTATTTGCGTCTTCCCCTACTATTCAAGTTCTTTCTCTAATAATGTTTTTACAGAAATCATATTCTTGGTATGAAACAAATGAAGTATCGGAAAATATTCTTGTACCTTTGCATATGCATTCACTGTTCACTCTTGTACCCAATTCATATGGTGTACAGGCTATCAAGGAGTTTTTTGTATGAATAGTGATTACGGAGGGAGAAGGAAGGTTAAAACGATAGTCTCCTACTAGATTTGGTACAGAGTGGTAATATATTTATTTTTGAGAAGGACATCTATCATCACATTGCTGGCATAGTGATGGGTACTCCTATAGCCAATAATTATACCAATATAGCTATCACTTATTGGGGAAATGAATATATTTTTGATTTCTCAGTTATTTATAATTCTAACCTCATAAAGCGTTTTGTGGAAGTTTTTTTTATTTAGAGTGGAGATGCAGTAAATTTGATGGAATTTATTTAGATCATACAACACATTTTTTTTTAATTTATGTATATTCTAGTGATGCAATCAGTTTTTCAGATATCAATATTATGAAGCAAGATAATGAATTAATTACAAGTATTTATATATAAAAAAAAACGAGGTGCAGTCGAATACATATTTACATATAGTATGTATCCACAACATATTTTTAAAAGCATTAAGCATTGCAGTCAGATTCTTAGAGTTAGTCATTTGAGCACTGAATTTTCAGACTTGTAATGCACAGATGACTGGGATGATCGATGAGTTATGCAATATGATATTTCTCTTTTCAGTAATGTATCTCAACAAATTATTTGAGTGACAGACAAAGGCTAGACCATATTTCATGCATCAAGATCATCAAATGACTCACTTGGGCGAGACAGATAATGTTAAAAATAATTTGGTTAGGTATGCTACTCATTATAATACTAAAATTAATGGAATAATTGATGTTATTGAATGGAACTGTGGTATCCTCGACAAGAAATAGGTAAATTTGTAGGACATGCACCACATTTTGCCTTCAAGAATTGTAACATTTTAAAACTGAAACTTTGTTTTCTGGAAATGAATCAGACGAGTAATCAGATCATTAGTAAGAGAAAAAGGAACATTTGCTTGTTTTAATTGCTCTTGCTGTGAATATATTTAAATTTGCTTTAATATATGCATCCAGTTGAAAAGAAAGTATGTCATTTTGTTGGTATGCAAACTGCAACACTGAAAATATAATTAATTGTGTTAGTTGTATTGTGTGTTTAAGCTTTTATGTAGGAAAATGTAACAGAAAGCTTCAGGAAAGAATAATACAACATTTGTCAGCTATAAGGACGAATGTTACTATTGTTGAGAAAGGTCCACCGTATAACTTTAAATTTAGAGTTACAGACAATAACGTAAAGGGACAGAGGTGGTGATCTTAGAAATATCACTGAGATAGCAGAGTTTAATTGGATTGTAAGATTAAATGTTGATAAACCACTGGTCTTGAACGCCATTCTAATTAAGCCTATTTTGTGGCATAAACAAATTAAGAATTAAAGTGTAAGATTTTATATTTTTTGATAGTGTATCTGTATTTAATATGTATTATAATACGTTGCATCTTTTAGATTGAATCAGGAACTAGCATATTATTTAAATTTATTGTTGTTTTTTTTATTGATGGTGCTCATCATGTGAAGAATATAAATGTGCTGTGTTTTTAATATGTTGCATCTGCATTGATAAATGGAGAGTTCCAGACAGAGCTTTGTGTGAATAAACAAACTTTAAATTTTGGTGATGAGCTCTGACATTTTTCTTGTGATCACTGAAGGACCCAGCCAGGGATGGCTGTAGTTGACTGGCTGAATTCTACTCACCCAGCACAAGGAGGGGGTTGTTCATCTGTTGCAGTGCTGTCTCCCATGGGAGGACAGCATGAGATGTTGAGCTAGGGACATGTGAGTGACTTTGTTAAGCTATGATATGCGGCAGCAGTATTCTGGGAAGTGTGAGCATGAGCCAGGATTCATTTGAAGTGAACATGTAAAAGGCCATCAAGAATGTAATTGTGCACATCCAACCTCAAGGTGGTGGAAACTTTGGCTATTAAGCAGAGAACTCTGACCTAAAGGAGAAAAAAAAAGCTGATCGGCTGCGGAAGGGATGACATGCGACATGCAGCAAAGATTAAAATGCATATAGAATTAGAGGTAGACATACATAAGCCTCACAACCACACTTTCCTTAAGAAGGTAGAGTAACAAGGGTGTGCCTGTAATTCTGGTGAACACCAAAAAAATAATTCAACAAGTAAATACAAATAAAAAACTGGGACACCTGTCTGATCACCAGTCTGGTTCAAGCTTCTTAGGGTGATTTTACATCTTCCCCTATCCTGGTGCAAAATTAAAGCTGAAGGAGTCTTCAAAACAAATTGTATCGTGAATTAAGTGAAATAGACAGCTGAGTGCCAATATGTATGGAAGGGACAAGTCAAACATATAATGCTACCATGCTAGTGGGGAAAAGTGCAGCATGTGTTGCATGCAGTTGACCACAGAATGGCATGCAAGTGTGTCTGTATGCTAATGAGATTCACCACATGTGCAAATGATGAAAACCGACATGATGATGTGATTCCAAACTGTACAAAATTAGTGAGATGAGCCCTAGCAATCAGCTCTTTTGTGTGACAGGTGCATCACTTATGGTAAGGTAAGGAGTAGCATTTGCTTTAACTAATCAGAATGCATTAGTCGCTGCCTTGGAAACCAGTGTTCAGTGCTGCATGTCTTTACTGTCTGCTATAAAGAAGATTCAGTCAACAGCTGGCGTACTATCTCCTCCACGACTGTCTTATAGTCTGCTGCTACTTTGTGGACAAAAACCTTGAACAGAAACTAGTTGACACATGCTATCCTTTTGTAGGAGTTGACGGATGTGTGGACTGCCCCCAGTGGACATGAAAGTTTACATTAACCGTCCTTGCCATGGGGGGCCTGTCAGCATCTAAGACAGCCTCACAAATCTTACACCATTTTCTTGATGCAACATTGCATCATGTAGGAACATAGTTTGTGTCCATGAACAGCAAGGAAAGGACAACCAGTGAGAACATTCTATTGCATAGTCCTTATCCCTGAGGTCCAGGGTCTATTGACTGTGTCCAGACTGCCATCAAGTCTCTTAAGACTATTACCATGCTTGTACAGGGTTTCCGTGAACAGTTCTGCATAGGCAGAAGTGTTCTCAGGGTTTATAGAGGCTTGAAATTTTGCCAGCTTCTCACTTAACAGCAGAAGGTTAGCCTTAGAATGGTTCCTGCATATACCAGATTTAACTGGGGTCCAGGTTTTATTTTTACTTCAAGGGAGCTGACCTTACCCGGGAAGGCATTACAGTACGGGGTGTGCAGCACTCCCTCATACTAGTGAGGACCAGATCCAGTATGGTTGCACTCCTGGTTGATGTACTGACTATCTAGTCCAGGGAGTTTGTGTTAACAAAATCCAGGAATCTTGGTGCTTGTACATTTTGATGTTGTATAGGATTCCCAGTTAACAGTAGGGTAGTTAAAGTCACCCATTTATGTGGTATTGGGTTGGATGGTTAGTGTTTGTAATAAGCTTAAGTATATGGTATGTGTTTCCTGGGTCATAGAGGGGGACCTATAGGTGGAAGTGGTATTGGATTTTACCTATTGTGAGTTGAACATGGAGCAGCTCAAGTGTGTTGTCCTGTTTCACTAGCCTTGAAGTATATGTATTTATCTGTGTCTGCGTGTCTGTGCGCATGTCTGTGTATATATAGCATTTGATTGCTCTCTACTGAAATACGCAGCTCAGAAAGCAGCAATCACAGCACATTTGCCAATAGTCATCCCCAAAAATGTATGTGTTGACAGAGTAGCAGAAACATATACCTGCATATGTTAATGTGTGTGCAGATGTGATATATGTCACTTTAACTGGAATACAGATTACCTACTAGAACTATGTAGTTGGCATGCATGACTTGGTATCCGTTGCAGCAAGCTGATGGGATACATATGGAATCATAGTTCAGTACCTTACTCGGAGATACTAGACAGTGTCTTGGCTGTAGTGGACCTCTGTATTCGACAACTGTCCATGACACATCTCCATGATGATAAATGCCTGTCTGCCGTGTGCCCACATTATTTCTACTTTGGGAATCTAAGTGCGCCGTGTCTAACTGCAGGCTTTGTCTGATGTTGGCTTTTGGGGTTTCTGATTTTTCCCTTCACCATTGTGTGATATCACCAGCTAATGATTTGCATGTATAGGAATGCAGCATCTAGTAACCGTAACTGATCTGAGTGCATTTGCGAGTTGACAATGCAGTGTGCCACTACTGGTATGACAATTTGTCATGGACATAATTATAGAATGCATTGCAACAATATTCATTTCAATTCTTTCAGTTTGGGTACTGTGATGGAACCAGCTAAATGCACAGTGCAGGAAGGCATGCAGACAGAAGGTCGGTATTATACACAGTGTAAAATAAACACAATAAGAGATATACCAAGGAGAGTAAACGCCAAGTAGCCCAAGTAAAAAGAATATCGAACAAAAGTACAAATAGATTCCAGGGCTCTCAGACTGACCACGCAGATGCCAATAATTCAAATAAAATCGTATTTATTCACACAACGGTTAACGCTTTCACATAAGCTTCATCAGACCAAGAAACATTGTTACAAGTGGTCAAATTTATACTACAATCCCTCCAATCAGTTTGCAACACATTAACACATGACTATATCCCTATAAAATATATTCTAGATGTAAGGATAACTTATAAATACACATTATATAAGAAATATATAAAGGATGTAAAAAACATGAGAAACATGTAACCAATAAAATATAATAATCTAAGCATATTAAAACCATCCTAAATGTAGCTTATATACATATTACTTTTTAATAGATAATTTCCTATTCTTTAGAAATTGTTTAATACTAGTGTTAATGTGTTGAAAACTGATTGGAGGGATTGTAGTATAAATTTGACCACAATGTATCATGGTCTGATGAAGCTTATGTGAAAGCGCTAACCGTTGTGTGAATAAATACGATTTAATTTGAATTACTGGCATCTGCGTGGTCAGTCTGAGCGCCCTAGAATCTATTTGTACTATTATACACAGAGTGTTGTGGTGTTTTCAGATTTATACTGCTCTGAGCGTAATGGTGACAGTAGTGGGTTGTTCATCCATTCATCTGGGTTGGCCTAGGTGTCCCTCAGAGACCTCTGCAGGTGTGGATATGTGGCCATTCCTATGTGCACTGGTCATCAGAAAGAGCTAAAGCAACAGGAGCACAAAATCTGTGGCAAAGTCGGTCCGAAATGCAGGTGTACTGGGTCGGGAAAAGAGGCTTGCGGTGGGATGATCTGCTATCCCAGCTGTGGGAGAAATATGCCAGAGGTGAAGAAGCAGAAATTCTAATACTGCACCTTGGAGGAAATGACCTGAAAACATGCCCCCTTGCGGATCTGAAAGGGGAAATAATGCAAATTTTGTGTAGACTGCTTACATGGTGGCCTAATCTGCATATCATATGGTCAGATATAATACAAAGGATGGATTGGAAGGGCGCACGTAGCATTAAGGCCAGTGACAAAATTCGAAGACTGCACAATAGCTTTATGTGGGGACAGATGAAGCTGTGCCAAGGATCTGTGATTCACCATACAGCCATAAATGCTAGGTTCACAGAGTTATACCGGAATGACCGTGTTCACCTGAGTAACAGTGGACTTGATAAATTTATATGTCATGTGAGAGACACTGTTCGGTTTGCTAATACAAAGCTGCACAATTGCCCTGGTTTGTAAATAAATGGGCTAGCAAAGCATACAAGAAAATGTTTGGTTTGACTGGTTTGTATGTGTTGGTCAAGAGTGACACAACTTTTCAGTCCATTGGTCAGTACACAGGAATGTGACATGACCACAGCCTTGAAAACATGTCACATAGAAAACACCCAATGTACTCTTATGTCTGTCTTGGTTGTCATGGGTAATGTGCTGCTGGCAAGGAAAGCTGTGGTGCAAGTCAATGGATGAGGAAGAATATCTACCACGGGTAGTGCATTGACCCTTTTTGTATGTCTTTATTACATGTCATGTGTTGAACTGCGGTTGTGGTGCTGCGGTATCCTTGTTGCCTCACAGTAAGACGTTGTCCTGTTAGATTCTCAGCTAGAGCGTCTTCTATGTGGAGACATGCGTGAATGGGCGTACCTTCGTTGAAGGTTGTGCGTCAGGGCTGGCAACTCAGCACGTAAAAATCCACTGCCAATCATTAGCAGACCGGAGTTCCGCTGTGGCGACCCCTAACCGGGAAAAGCTGAAAGACACAACAACAACAACATGATGTCATGTGTTGAACATTTACTGACCAAATCAGTGTATTGCTCCCATGACAGCAGAAAATAATTGAAATACTTCTTATAGGTTCATAGGTAGGTACTAGGCTATCTGCCCAAAAGCATTTATAAGCCTAGACAGAATGTGTTGACTTTCGCTGCCCCCTTAGATTAGTTCCCTGTGCCTCTGTCCAGCAGAGCCACTGAAGTGATCCCCAGAGTAAACTTCCTGTTTCCCATCCACTCGTCAAGGTTTCTCTTGAAGAGTGTTAGTGAGGAGCTCTGCCTAATATAGACTGGAATCTTGTTCCAGAGCATAGGAAGTCTCTGGGACAGGAATCTATCCCTCCAGCACGTCCTATTTACTGTTGTGGTGAGGTTTAGATCCCTAGAGCATGTAACTCGAGGGGATATGGTTTTCTTTAGTTGGAGCATGTCCATCAATTCTGGGTTGGACATGGCCTTGTATGTCAGGCACAGATCACCTCTGAGTAGGCGGTATGCAATAGAGTACAGCTGGAGTTTCTTCAGTCGAGCTGCATAGGGCATCTGTTTGAGGCCAGTGATCGTCTTGGTGAGATACTTCTCTGGTCTTTCCAGCTGTTGCAGGTGTCTTGTAAGGTACATCTCAAATGCGGCGTTGTACTGTATGATGGGTCTGATGAGTGATGCATAGAGGGGCATAATAATGATCTCTTTTGATCTGGATGCAAACCCTTTTGTGATTAGGTGGGCCACATAGAAGGATTTTCTAACCACTTTGGCAATGTGATTATCAAAGGAGAGATTACTATCTACTTGGGTCGCCAGATCCCTTATTTCGTCTTCCATATTTAGGGGGCTGCCACCTATGCGGTAATTTGTGGGTGCTTTATTTTTTCCAAAGGGGATGACTATGCACTTTTTGGCATTTAGCTTGAGGCCATGGTTTTGACACCAGGTATCTGTCTCAGTGAGACCATTTTGGAGGATGTCTGTGTCAGCCGGAGAGTCAATTATAGTCCCTAGTTTGCAGTCGTCTGCAAACGGTCAGCCATAGTCCTCCTGTGCTTGCCTGTACTTCTGAGAAGTATATGCTGAACAGGAGGGGCCCTAGGACTGAGTCCTGGGAAAGTACAGTTTTGTACCTACCATAAATGTAGATGTTCGAAGATCCACATTGCTGCAGTCCTTACACTTGGGTAGTCCGCTGTCCTCGGTCGGCCCGAATATCAAAGTATAAGGCTGACGTCGGTCAGGGCGCATTTGACTGACGTCAGAACGTCAGGGTACAAATGCGCATGACCGGCGCCATATCCTCAGTCTTTTCTTGCCCCAGATGTCAGAAGACCCTAAAAATAAAGGTCAAAACCAAAAGACAGCAAACAACCAACCAACCACCCTGGCACTAACTATATGTACAATATATACAACATACACAAAATGTACAACCCAACCCACACAACCACCTCTAAATACAGAGGGGAAGGAGGGAGGGTAAATTGGACTGCAGCAATGTGGATCTTCGAACATCTACATTTATGGTAGGTACAAAACTGTACTATGTTCTTCATCTCACATTGCTGCAGTCCTTACACTTGGGTAGAATCCCAAAGCAGAGGTAAGGGAGGATGGCTAACTACAAGGAAGCAGGAGCTGCCAAAATGCCCTGCAAAACAGCAGTGGCAAAACCAGCCCTGGACTTAGAGTAAAGTGGCAGGTGATAATGCTTAGAGAAAGTATGCACAGAACTCCAAGTAGCTGCCTCCAAAATATCCTTGGTTGCCACTCCCTCAAAAAGCTGTTGAAGTGGCAGTAGCCCTAGTGGAATGAGGCCTAATCCCAGCTGGAATCTCCTTGCCATGATGGGAATAACAGAAAGCAATGCAAAACCCAATCCACTTAGAAATAGTTTGTTTTGATACAGGCTTGCCCTGAGAACTCAAAGCAAAAGAAACAAACAACTGCTGAGACTGCCTGAAACCTTTAGTTCTGTCCAAATAATAACGCAACTGCCTGTGGACATCTAAAGTGTGCAAAATCTTTTCCCCTTTATTTTGGGGATTTGCATAAAAAGTAGGCAAATGAATAGTTTGGTTTAAAGCCACACTAGAAACCACCTTAGGCATAAAGGAAGGATTAGTACGTAATGATACCCTATCCTTATGGAAAATCAAGAAAGGCTCAACCGCCATAAGGGCCTGTAATTCAGAAACCCTTCTTGCAGAGGTAATGGCCAACAAAAAGCAGTCTTCCATGATAAATATTTCAACTCAGCAGTAGCTGCAGGCTCAAAAGGTTGTAGAGTGAGTTTCTCCAACACAAAATTGAGATCCCAAGCAGGAGTAGGAGCTCTTCGTGGGGGTCTTATATTCTTTGCCCCTCTAAGAAATTGCTTGAACAAAGGATGAGAAAACAATGGTGGGTTGCAATCATAGTGAGCTGAAATTGCTGCAGCATGAACTTTAATAGAAGAGAAAGACAAACCTTTGTCTAGTAACTCAGTAAGATATTGAAGAGCCACACACAAATTAGGCTCAGAAACATCAAAACCTTTTGCTGCACTCCAAAACAAAAATCTCTTCCATTTGTCTGCGTACACTTTCCTTGTACTAGGCCTCCTAGCTTCCAAAATAACATTCAAAACTTGCTGAGGAAGTGGAGGCCCACTATGGTTCAAAACAGAATATGCCAGGCTGTTAGGTGCAGAGAGTGAAGCTTGACATTTAGCAAATGGCCGTCCACCTGCGACAACAGGTGCGGAATCGAAGGCAAAAGCCATGGAGGCTTCCGTACCAGACTTCTCAGCAATGGGTACCAGTGTTGTCGAGGCCAATCCGGAGCTATTAAAATCATCCTTGGCTTGTCCTGTCTGACCTTTAGAAGTACCTTTGGGAGGAGAGGCAGAGGTGGAAAGGCATACACATGAAGATTGCTCCAATTGAAAGAAAGAGCATCCACCTTCCAAGCTGTGGGATGAAACCTTTTTGTGCAAAACCTTGGCAGCTGATGGTTTAGTGGAGAAGCGAACAGATCTATGTCTGGAGTTCCCCAGGACACTGTCAATTCCTGAAATACATGAGGATCCAATTTCCACTCGTGGGGATCCATAATTCGTCTGCTCAACACATCTGCTAGGGAGTTCTGTGCTCCTGGCAGAAACCTTGCCTGAAGATTGAGCTGTAAACTGAGAGCAGTCTCCCACAAAATCATTGCTTGCCTGCATAGAGGATAAGAATGTGTTCCCCCTTGCTTGTTGATGTACCACATGACAGTTGTGTTGTCTGTTAGAATCAACACCTGCCCTGGAAGAAGTAACTCCTTGAAAGCAATTAATGCAAACTGGACTGCTAACATCTCCTTCATGTTGATATGTAGATGTTGTAGTCTGACAGGCCACTTGTTTTGTATCCACTTTCCATTTAGATGAGCTCCCCCAGCTTTGTTTGAGGCATCTGTCGTTAAAATCTGACTCGCCTCTGGCCGGGTCACAGAGAGTCCCTTGTTTAGGTGACATTCCTGAGCCCACCACAAAAATTCCTTCTGAATGCAAGGTATTATTTGAATGACAGTGTCCAGATCCTGGCAGTGCTGTGTCCATACATTTTTGAGATACCATTGTAGCTTCCTCATATGCAGTTTGGCATTGGGAAGCACCAGAATACAAGATGCCATGAACCCTAAGGCTTGAAGGACTGTCCTTGCAGTCAGCCCGGACTGATGAGATAGTTGATGGAAGTAAAGGGATAGACTCTTTTGTTTGTCCGGGGTTAAAAAGGCCATCTGGGATGCTGTATTCAGTCTCACACCCAGAAAGCACATGTCTTGAGAGGGTACTAGACTGGACTTTATTTCGTTCACAGAATACCCTAGGCATCTTAGCACTGCTATCACATATTCCAAATGATGAAGAAGCTCTTCTCTTCCTTGAGCCAGAATTAGGCAGTCGTCCAAATAAGGATAGATCTGAATTCCTTTTAGTCTGAAGAAAGCTATCACTGGAGCCAGAACTTTCGTGAACACTCTGGGCGCAGTAGATAAGCCAAAGGGCAATGCAGAGAACTGATAGTGAGAAGTCCCAGCTCGAAACGCAGATACTTTCTGCAACTTAGTCTGATAGGAACATGAAGGTAAGCCTCCTTGAGATCCAAAGTTACCATCAAATGATCTTTGCCCAGCAGAGGTAAAAGCTGCTGCAACGTCAACATTTTGAACTTGGGAATGTCCAGATAAGTGTTGAGGATAGATAAATCCAAAATTGGCCTCCACGTGTTCCCCTTCTTTGGTACTAGGAACAGGCGAGAATAAAATCCTAGGCCCACTTCTGGCAGAGGGACCGGCTGTATGGCCCCTAGTCGGAGCAACAGAGCAACCTGTTTGTGAGCCTCTATTCTTTGTTGAGGAGGAACGTCTGGCATGCCTTTGAAAGGAGGCAAGGTATGGAAATAAAACCTGTAGCCGTGGTGTATGATATCCAATACCCATCTGTCCTGGGTAATTAAACTCCAATTTTCTTTGAAAAGTGCCAACCTTCCCCCCAAAGGTGCTGCCAGACGAGCAGGCTCTGGCAGCTGAAAAGGTAGGTCATTGGGTCTGCTTACGAAAGGACTGACCCCTGCCCTCACCGAAGCCTGTGCAGGAGAACTCCCTGTTCTAGGCCTGAAAGAGCCCTGAGCTCTGCCCTTACCACGTCTAGATCTACCCCTAGACTGTGAATCATAAGAAGGATACGCCCACCCTTTAGTAGGCCAATTTCTACTAAACTTTGGAGGCTGGACCTGCAGAAAATCTTTAACAGTCTGCATAGACTTAGCCTTGTCTTCCATTTTCTTTAAAACTGTCTCAACAGGAGGACCAAACAACACGTCAGATTGTAAAGGAGCATCTAAAATCCTTGTTTTAACATGTTCAGACAAATTCTGATCCCTCAGCCAGGCGTGCCTGCGAAGAACTGACCCAGTGGCAGCCACCCTAGACGAGGCCTGTACAGCATCAAAACCACATTGCAAAGAATGCTTACCCACCTGTTCAGAAACATGCACTAAATCTTGCAACTCCTTACAATCAATACCTACTGCCAGAGCATCAACCTTAGATTTCAATTGTGAAAGGAGATAATTTTGGTATTTCAACATGTGAAACTGGCAATTCAGAGCCCTCATAGCAAGAGTGGAAGAAGTATAGACTTTCTTGCCCCATCTATCCAAGGCCCTAGCCTCCTTGTCTGCAGGAACCGGATTCTTAACAACAGAAGCCTTAACACCTTTAGGCCCATGGCTAACAGTTTCTGGGTCTGCCCTAGGACTCTTAAAAGATACTTATGAGCTTCAGGCACCCTATAATACCTATCCGCTTAACAGGAGCAGGAGGCAAAGAATCAGGATTAAGAGAAGCTTCCATAAAACATCTTCCACTACATCCAAAACAGGAGGTATAGCCAAAGGCCTATGCTGGGGTAACAACAGAAATTCCCTAAGCCTTTTTCTGGAATCAGAGAAGTCCTGACCTTCCCACTTAAAATGCTCCCTCATGGAATGAAGAGTTTCTGAAAAAGAAAAATCCTCAGGAGGAGTAGCAGAAGGAGTAGAATCATCCACATCAGAATCAGAATAAGGAGAGTACTCCTGCAAGTCTTCAGCCGAAGACTCCGAAACATCTGAAGCCTGCTCAAAACCCCCCAGCTCAGGCTCCACCCTGGGCCTCTTATCAGGAGGGGGCATAGAACCCCTGATCAAAGTAATCAAATCTTCTGCCATTTTAAGCATATGCTTCTTGGGCACAGTACCTGAAGAGCTAGGGGTAACACTAACTGAAGCTAAACCTGGCCTGCCCCTGGGGGAAGCCTTTGAAACAGAAGGAGGGGGCCTAGCCACCTTAGGAAGGGAGGGAGAATAGTAACATGAGAAGCCCCCTCAGCCTGACTAGTCTCCTGAGAGGCCACATCTTGTAATAACAAGGTCTCCCCCTGGGAACACAAAGAAACCTCCGGTGGAGCCACCGGCTCCACCGACACCTCTAAAGAACCGGCGCCTGGTACAGACGGTTCTTCTAGCCTAGGCTTAACCGCCTTGTCCTTGCGCTTCTTTGTAGAAGCGGGCGTCGAGCATCCGGCGGCATTTTATAGTTACACCGCTTCCCAAAGACTAACCTCGCACAATCCAACCTTCTCTTTATAGTGCGTTTATTAAATCTAGCACAAGAGCAACAGCCAACAACGTCGTGCTCAGGCCCTAAGCAAGGAATACACAAAGTATGATAATCCTTATGCGGTATCTGTTTCCCACAAGAAATGCAATTATTAACTTTTTCTGACATCCGGTAAATGACTGAGGCAAGAAAAAAGTAAAATATTCCCCAACGGGGTACTTAGCCAACTTTGAACTCGGTCTGAAACTTCGAAATCGAAAAATCTCAGAACGCCAACCGGCACTTGCAACACTGCTTCTGCATCGGACCATGCGGCAAAAAAGACTGAGGATATGGCGCCGGTCATGCGCATTTGTACCCTGACGTTCTGACGTCAGTCAAATGCGCCCTGACGGTCGGCAGCCTTATACTTTGATATTCGGGCCGACCGAGGACAGCGGACTACCCAAGTGTAAGGACTGCAGCAATGTGAGATGAAGAACATCACCACTTTTAACCAGTTTAGAGTCAGACCTAGCTCCCGCAACTTTTACCATGTGGGTTCTGTCCGTGAGCCAGTTGGCAACCCATCTCATGATGTAGGGGTTTATGTTCAGGCTGGTGAGCTTGTCTATAATACCAGAATGGGTAATGGTGTCAAATGTCTTTGCGAGGTCTAGGTAGGCTGTGTGGACCACCTTTCCTTCGTCTATAGCCTTGGTAACTGTTTCAAAGAAGTCCACCAGGTTTAGGAGGCATAATTTGCCCTTAAAGCCGAACTGGGTAGGGTCCAGTGTTTGGAGGCTCCCAATGTCTCTGTTAATTAGATCCATGATGATGTGCACCATAGCCTTGCAGACCAAGCTAGTCAGGCTTATAGGCCGATAGTTCCTGGGGTCTGTTGTGGCTCCACCTTTGTGGAGTAGAAAAACTGTTGCTGTGTGCCACTCTATGGGCATGTAGCCTGTGGAGAGGCTAAGTCTGAACAGTGTGTTTAGGTGAGGGGTTAGTTCATCTTTGAGCTCATGTAGGACACAGCCTGGGACACCGACCGGTCCCATTAATGCTGTATTTTTGGCTTTGGAGATGACTGTTTTAACCTGAGTGTCTGTGATTTCAGGGGCACTACATTCTTCTGGTATGTTTATGGGCTCTTTTGGGGGTAAGGGGGGGTGAAGTTTGCACTGAACCTGTCTGCCAGGATGTTGGCTATATCGGTCAGTTCAGTGTATTTTGTGCCACGCTGCACAAACTCCAAGTAGATCTGGGAATTGCCACTTAGATTCTTGACATAGCTAAAGAATGTCTTGTGGTTATCTTTGGAGTCCTTGGCAATTTTTCTTTCGAAGCTAGCCTTGGATGATTTTATGAGGGATTGTAGTTTCTTGCTGATACTGATCAGGGATGTCTTCCCCTCTTGGGATTTTACTCTCTTCTGTACTAGTTTCCTCCTCCTATTGTATAGCTTCTGGCAGGGGACCACCAGACCCTCTTGGAGGAGTGAGTCTTGGTTTTGCTTGGGATAGCACGATCCAAGCATTCTTGTAGGTGCCCGTAGAGTGCATTAGTAAAGGATTTTGCAGCTTGGGCAGCGTTATCCTTCAGCATGGGGGATGTGAAACTTTCTTAACTCTGGTATTTGTATACCATGACTGATTATTTACAGCTATTTGAGTATGCATCCTGTTGAATACTGGGCTACACACCCATTTCTCTACAGCATGTAGCTGGTGTCCATCGTTTTAGTTTGTGCAAAGGAAGTATGGAGGCAATGCATGCAGCCATCCAAGTTTCTCAATGTACCCTTCCATTTGTATCAAGTGGACTTTAGTTGGCTTTGTCTAGCAATAGCTACCCTCAATGTTGCTAAATGCATTATAAGGTGGCACATGTTGGGATAGGAGTAACCAGACTGCTTACCTTGTTAGTAACTCTGTTTGACAGTAAAGTAACGTTGCGAATATCAAAAACCTGTTGGTTTGGGTAACTATAAATGAATGCGGCGGGTTTCAGTAAGATGTCTTTCCGCACTGTTGTGTAGCTGCATCTTTTTTTTTTTTTTTTTTTTTTTTTGTGGGTTTGGCATGTACGTCAAACATCTGCAACTTGCATATGACATCACTCGATGCAATTCCCACAATTATTGCAAAGTCAACCGTACTAAAACTTCAATGCTTACCATGACCTAATCTGTGCCAAAAAGCAATGTTTCCCTACCCATTCAGTGACTCTCAGGCAGTCCGTCATAGACTCCATGTAGTTCACTTTTTCCTCCCTGAAAATTATATTTATAGCTGCAGTAGAAGGATGTGACCATGTCGGCATCATCTTCTGAGTGATGAGTGTGATTCAAAATAAAATGGATAGTATTACTATGTGAATTGTGGTGCGCGTTCACTACATGAATTAGCAAAATTTGAAGTCAAGGTATTGCTGCAGTGTACTTGTCTATGCCTAGACTTGCTTCGTACGTTACAGTGATGTCACAAGTTGCATCAGATTACATATGTCATGGATCCTTGTGCCTCTTTCATATGTGGTATGCTTTAGCAGGGATTAAAATTGGGAAATGCATGCATCTCTGTTCTGCTACTGGATTGATGTCATGTTCTAGTGGACAATGTTTTGCTTTCTGCTTTGCACAGAATTATTTGACGTGATGTTCGGGATGAATATGCAGGGTCCAGTTCCTTTCAGTTTTGAACCCGAACACGCACCGGGAGAAAGTAGACCAAAATGCCAGCGAGACAGTAGTGGAAGCAGTGATGTAGAAACACATGAACAGAATACAGAGAGCATGAGTTGGTGCACGTGTGAAAAGTGTGTTCTAATGAACACCCCCTGTGAATGCTACTGCTGAGTATTGTCCCATCGAGCATGTGCAGAAGTTGTACAGCTTGAACTCTCCATTCAACCACTGTGCATCACTGATCACATAGACTTTGAAATAGTGTGCCTCACCCCCGTTGTACTAGAATTGATTCTGCGGGCAATGCACTACGTTAGAAGGAGATCACGCAACATACACTGGACCAATAGGTAAGGGATCAACATGGAATTTGCAAGAGGGTTGCTGTTACAATATGGAAATCCTGTCAGCTAAAATTTAAGTGGGTGGTAGATCGTACATTGCACATTATGACCATTACTTTTTCAGACACCATCAGTTATGTGGATTACAACTTTCTCAGCCAGAGGAAAGCATGGTTACTTGATTTAAGGCTGTTGGCTAAACAAGTAGTTTGTGCCAACACATTGGGAGTTGAATGCAGAATGGTGTAAAATGAAGACACATGAAAAGTTTGTGATATTAGTCAGTGTGGAAAGCATTATCCATAATTCTGATTCCTGTGATACTGAACATCTGTATGTTGGCCAACATTTGGAGCAGTTTGCCCAGACAGTGATGTCATACTACATAGTCCTACCTAGGAATGGGAAAAGTATTCGTTTGTGTTACCTATGATGAATGCATGATAAAGTGCAAGTTGCTAAAGATGATGATGTGATTTGACAGGCTGTACCGCATGGTGGCATACCGGGCGTGTTATGGATTTTTGAAAACCTAAGACTAGGACATGGGAATAGAGTTGTCATTCCGGCTTGTGTAATCTCACGTATACGACGACAATTTCCTGCAGACGACAATGAATATGACGGCTTCCTGCCTTTTGAAGGGATATGGGTATACCCTGAGTAACAGACATACATAGGTGCTCATGTACTGGAATGCCAACTCAGTATGTGTAATGTAGAGCAGATCACTACGATTCTCTGCTATAATGATGCATTAAAGTGTAAAACATCACGTGCTTTGATATGGCAATAAAAGCTTTAATGCTTTGGCAATTGTTTGGTCTTACCATTATTTGATGGAGAATGTGTCAATGAGATGTAATGGAAAGGTAAATATGCTTCTGTCCTATAAATATCCACTACGAGTGTACAGCATGTATTGCATGCATACTTGCACTGGTGAAGTGAAACTTTTGTTAAACGATTTTTACTTTGAAGGACATGCTGGCGAAAGATGTGCATTGTAAGCAATGTGTAGTATGCTAGATGACAGTGTATGCAGTACAGCCTTATGGTCATGCCATACATCCAAGTCAAATACCTAGCTTTGGTTAATACCTCATCATACAGCGGCTTTGGGTCATGATGTTAGTGGAAATATTTGAGACTGTGAACTTGTGTAGCAGAACTTGTGTAGCAGATGTCTTCCTAAGTATGTGTCTGTTTTGGGTCACCGTTTTTCCACTAATGAGAATAGTAAACGGTATGTCCATGTCCATCAGGTTGCATTGGACATGATGCATTCACTCTTCACATAATTGAGACCATTGAAGGTGTCCTGTACTGTGATCTACACTTGTAAGATAAGTGGACATTTTCAATCTGTTTCTGAACTCAGCACAAGACATGACCGGTGTGATATCAGTGTGACATCTGTACTGTCATTGTATGATGACTCCATAGTGCAGTGCTGAACATTTATTGCCCATTGACGTAAGGGATTAAGGGTGGCCTCAAAATAGTATAATCATGTAGTACTGTCACCTGGTCATTGATGTAATATGTGACTGCACACATAAGTCATGCATGGATGAAGATCATAGATGTGATAGCGATTTCAAAGCAATGCACAACAGTGCACAGTGTGGGTGCCGATGAGGAACTGATGTTGGTGACCTTAGAAAATTTGTAAAGGAGGAGATAGTGAGCAACCCACTAAAGCATTATTTGTGTTATTTGTGTTCACGCCATTTTGAGGAAGCGATGTTCGAGCTCGATCACTGATTTGAATCGATGCTAGAGAACATAAAACCATGTAGACCACGTCGTATATTGAAGGCCAATTCACGACCAATACCGCCTGACTTTGCTCAAAATCACAT
This sequence comes from Protopterus annectens, assembly GCF_019279795.1. NCBI lineage: Eukaryota > Metazoa > Chordata > Ceratodontiformes > Protopteridae > Protopterus > Protopterus annectens. The sequence continues at coordinate 236,702,332 of NC_056743.1, read as the reverse complement.
ATGGAATACTTCAGTGCAATGTACTGATCGGAATATGCGAAGAAAGGTATGTCGGTTTTTAGAGTAACAACTGCTATTAACTGACAACAGTACTGTAGTAATAGCAATATAGGGAAATTAAAGATCTAAACCAGTAACCAATAGCAGGGGTGTATATTATCACTGTAAGGTTGATGTCACTTGTATTTCACACAAACTTCAGTATGTTACTCAAAACAACATTACGTGTAGTGTAAAGTAAGGTGGAGATTCACAGAAGGGTCTTAAGTATTTGATCTTATTGGTACTACATCAGTGGTGTGCACAAACATTGCTGTTGTACATGCATTTGCAACTGCATCGACATCACTGGGTTAATTGAGGGTTACAATGTAGCACATGAAGTGTTTGTCCTGTCTTTTTCAGCTTGTGGAAGACCTGCTGTCAGAACTACAGGTCGCAAGAGCATTTGGAGGAGTCACCCAGAAGCAGTAATATGCAGGTAAATAAAATGGGCTGCATCAGGCAAAAGTACATATGAATGGAGACTATGCACTCCATTTTGCAACTTGTGCACAATGGTGTACAATTATGGCGCCATTACAATGCATAATATTACATTTGTAATGAGATGATAGCGAGTAATTTCCAGAGTAGATAACAACTGGACAATAGATATGTGATTGTATACATAAATGGACAGAGATGCATACATCAAAGTATAACTCTTATTTCTTAATTTGTCTTAATAGCAGCATGCATCGATTATGGATTTGGATGATCGGCATCACAGCACACAGATGGACATTACAGAGGTGAATACCAGTGTGTACCCGGTCTCGAGCATTCATCCTACTGATGTAAGTGACATGTAATAATTAGCACAGTACTAAAATAGCATATGGTTTCAATGTGCAGTGGCTGCTAAGTGTTGTCATGCAGTAATGGCCATAGTTGGTTTTGCGATTAGCAGAGCACTTTTGGCTTACATCCCTTGGGTCATCATTGCAGCAGTTTGTTGATGGTCATCTTGTCTGAGAAATCAAGAGAGACAGTACTGTGAATTTTGCTATGGAATTGTCAGGGAAGTGTTAGTAGCATAGCTGCATGTGTCCCATTTATTTACAAGACCAATTTCAAAATGTGCGTTTCGCTTAATTGTTTTCCTGGTAGGCCACAATGTCAGTTTAAGGACATGGCAGAACATTGTAAGGAAGGTGAAGTAGAAATTTTCATTCCAGTGCGATATGCAACCCAAAGTGCAGTTGTTTGAGTGACCTCATTTGAAAGACTGACACTACAGAATTGTAATATGAGGCTTAGTTGTTGAGATTTATTTGTAAATGGCTAACAAAGAAGAAGCTTTGCAACCATGAAGGCCCCTCAAGTGACTGTCACACCAAAGTATTTCTTAAAACAATTGTCATGATTGAGTGAGACACATACATTTAACTGCGCAGTGAAATGCTTCTTTTTTTGGTAATGAAAATGCTGCAAGGGTTTTATGAAATCGGCCATACTGTGCATGTTGAAGTGTAATGTATGACAATGACTTTGAGATATACTGCTTAGGGTGACTACATTTTGGATTCTAAAGAGGTGGAGTTGGAACTTGTACCAGTCTGCACAGAAGTCATTGTGGACAAGATTGAGGTAATGAATAGCACATTCAGAAAACCAGGTAAGGTAAAGAACAAGTCCTGTCAGACCCAAAATATGGGTATTTCAGTAAGTGTTGGAATACAGGCAAAGATACCCAACACTAGTGATAACACATATAATGTTAAACTAGTAACCTTGTGTGTCTGTCCAAGAAATAAACCAATAATACCAAAAACTGGAGAGCCGTCGAGTAGAGTGCAATCACTAGAAAATCTTTTAACTAAAAACGAAAAGTGACACCGTCAACGTGCCTAAACGCTTTTATTCGACAAAATCCACATGCGTTTTCGTCCCTTCATGCAGGACTTCATCAGATAAAATAACACAAGAACTTGTTCATTTTTATATTAACATTGAGGTTAATTAACCTATAAAATCAAGTTACTTTAATTTGAATGAACCAATCCATCTTCTTTCCTTTCCTCATTAATATTTATTTATTCCATTTATTAATTCCTTATAAACCCTTTTAAAAACATAAATTAATGTGTATATTGTAATATGAAACAACTTCAACAATTGATTTTGATGTGTAATGAGAACTTTTTGTTAATTCTTATAATAAATAAATGTTTAAGTGAATATTTAACTAAATGCATACTAATACATAAAAATATAAAACTCCCTCTAGTGTCCGAAACCTGTAATTCCGTGATAATAAATATATACAATACAAATATACTTTCCTTTCATAAATATATAAATATAAAAACTCCATAAATATATCAAAAATTTAAAATATATATGTATAAATAAATATAAAATATTATGATGTATTAAATAATAATCTAGTATGTATAATCAGGTATGTCTCTTTATTAAAAATACAACCCAGGAAAATAAAATACCTCAAACTTTGTTAGCTTTCAACTTTAATATAGGTCCAATGGATATATTTTCATTCAATCCAGGCTTCTTACAGTTGTCAAGGTAAACTTGCCACCACAATTCTCTGTTTTCTAATATTTCCTCCCATAGACCTCCCCTAACATCCTGTTTTACCTGTTCTAATATAAAAAATAAAAATGTTGCTCCTATACAACTTTTAAAGTGCCTATATAGTGCATTTGTTTCCTTAGCTTTACCAATATCATACATGTGTTCATATATACGCCTTTTGAATACCCTTTCTGTCTTTCCAATATAAAAAGATTGACAGTTTTGGCAAACTGCTAGGTAAACTACTCCTTGCGTATTGCAATTAAATCTATCCTTACTTTTTATCATTCTTTTCCTACTTTCAATAAAAATTTCATCTTTATTCATAATGTAAGGACACTGTGCACATCTCCCACACTTAAAAGTACCTACCTTCCTATTATCTACCCCTTTTCTATGCTTTCCATATCCTTCTATTTTCTTCCTTATATTAGGTGGATTTCTGAAAGTCACTTGAGGTATTATATTTTTAATTTCTTCCATATCAGTAAAGGCAGAAAATCTTTCCCATTCCCTCTTAAATATATGTTTGACATCTTTACTTAAGGTATTAAATTCTGTAATTAACCTTTTTACGTTCTTATTCTCTTCTAGATTTTCATTTTTCCTATCAAAGCCCTTTTTCTTCACCTCCATTATTCCTTTTATTGGTTGAAATTTTTCTCTTCTACCAATCTCAACTTCTTTTCTTATTCCCCTCACAAATTCCAACGGGTAACCTCTATCTAAAAACATTGTTTCTAACTTGTTACATTCTTTATAAAAATCTCCTTCATCACTTGTCATCCTGGAGCCTCTCACAAACTGGCCTTTCACAATATTTTTCTTACAATGGGTAGGGTGAAAACTATCGTAATGCAAGTAAGAGTTACAATATGTATCTTTTCTAAATACCTTGGTTTCAAATTTCTTATTTTTCTTGTAAACTTCAATATCCAAATAATTAATAACATCTGCATTCATAGCATAAGTAAACTTTAAATAATTTGTAGTTGAATTTATATAAGAAATAAATTCCATAAATTTTTCTTCCCCCCCTATCCAAAATATCACTATATCATCCAGAAATCTGTGATAAAGTGACCAATATTGTCTAAAGGTAGCTTTAACTATGAATTTCTTCCCATTTAGCAAGCACTATATTAGCGAAAGTAGGGGCACATGCCGCCCCCATAGAGACCCCTGATATCTGTTGATAGTATTCTCCATTGAACGTTAAATAATTATGCTTTAATATAGAATCCATTAATGTCACTATAGTCACTTTTTCTTCTTGTGACAATTTTTCATCAGCATATATACTTTCTTCAAACAATTCCATACCTTCCCTATGGGGTATACTAGAAAAGAGGTCTAGAACATCTATTGTAACCAAAATTAATTCATCTTTATATGTTTTTGGCAGGAGTTCCCTTAAAAAATCCCACAAATCTTTTAAGATAATATCATTATTCATCCATATATGTTTAGCTTTGTTGTCAACATATTTGGGCAAAGGCGCTATATTTGCCCCTTCTGCAGTAACTATAGGCCTTAAGGGGGGATTGATCTGATTCTTATGAATTTTGGGTATACCAAACATGGTTGCTATCCTTGGCTTCTTTACTTCCAAATATTTATAAGTTTTAATATCTATGACCTTGTCCATTAACAAATTTTCTAGTACCAGGTCAATTTTCCTGTATGCCACTGCCAACTCATTTTTTGAAACTATTGAGTATTTTCCTTCATCTAATAGTATTGAATTCATTTTAGTTTCATAAATAGTTTTATCCATAATAACAATCCCTCCCCCCTTATCTGGTTTCATTACTCTTACTGCAGGATTTTCCATTATTTCTTTCAAAACTTCGAACTCACCATTCTTAAAATTAGTTCTATATTTATTTTTGTATTTGTCTTTCCTTTCAAGTTTCCTAATTTCTTTTTCTAATACATTCTCAAAATTCTTTAATTGTGGCGCTAAAGGCGGATTAAATGTCGAACTCCTAGTTAGTTCAGAAATTCCGTTATTGTTTCTTTCTAACCCTATTTTAGAGGCCAAAACAGTTAAATTTATTTTCCTAGTAAATAACTTAATGTCTAAAATTGTACCAGTTACATCTCCTTTTTTCACTGGGTTGTATTTCAGTCCTTTACTAAAGAGACCAAAGTGCTCTGTCTTTAAACTAATATTACTAAAATTATAAATTGTGAAACCATTGTATGTACTCTTGGTTTCACTCTCAAACCTTATACCCTCTTCTGTTTCTAGACTATCAGTGGGGACCGGGGTACCAACTAAAACTGTCTCCCTCCCTTCTCCCCCTCAACTGATATTTTCTTTCTTTATTGTAAGGTAGATATTGTTCTTGACCTGCTTCTTGCAAGGGTGGGAATTCCAGATCATAATCTTGTTCTACATTCCTTGTTTCCACATTTTTATTATTATAAAACCTTCTATTACCATTATTAAAATTCCTAAAATTAACTTTAACATTAAAAGATGTAGGTTTCGGATAACTAGTGTTGTTTGCATATTCCTTTATGTCCCTATTTAACTTTCCCATTTTACATTGTATTGTATCTTCACATTTCAAATCAATTTCATTTCTCAATTGAAAATATCTCTCTCTTTCTTGCTTAATACCAAATATAAGGTCCTTTTTAATATTTATATCCAGCTCATTAATTTCTTGTTCAAGTGAAATTTGTTTCCTTTCATTTTCTTCAATGATAAGCTGGACTATCTCTAAACCGCATTTATTAAAAGTTTTAAGTAAACTTTCATGAAACACGGACCCTACTTGCACATTGTTTGGGTACTTGTATACCCTAAGTCCTTTAGGGACTATTTCTTTAAGCAAACATTCATTCAAATATGCATTTTCAATTCTTAAAGTTCTAAAATTCAACATCAACTTATATAATTTATCCAGCTTCACAATATATGAATTATCATCGTGAAATACTTAATTAACAGTGTCACTGTCAGCTTTAAATAAATATTCCTTCTTTAACCACTCATTAGTGGTTTTTGAGTTCGGAATAACAGTACCTTTAGGTTCATGTCGGATTTTAGGTCTAGCCCCTTTGTCCATAGAACCATTGTGATTGTATTCTTGTATTCCTGTATCGCCGTCCAACACTCTCGGTGTTCTCATGGGGTTAAAGTTAGTTAATTCCATCTCTCCAGGGTCGCCGGCATCGTTGTTGGCGCCAATGAGCTCCCTCTTCCTCTTAACGGCTTGTCCGTTAGTCCCTTCATGAAATGAAACATCTGAGTTCAATGCTGCCCATACAGGAAGCAAACTGTGGCAAAGGGGCGTGAGCAAATCGATCAGTTCGGTTAACTGACCAATAAGTTTGCGTGTTTGCCCCATCTCTTCCTGTCCTTCCGAACCCATAGCAGGAAATCTAACGAAATGCAAAACTGCTCGATTCACTCAATGACAAACCTAGTAACTTTGTGTGGCTGTCCAACAAATAAACCAATAATACCAAAACTGGAGAGCCGCCGAGCGGAATGCAATCACTAGAAAATATCTAACTAAAATGAAAAGTGACACCGTCAACATGCATAAACGCTTTTATTCCACAAAATCCACATGCTGCCCTTCATGCAGGACTTCATCAGATAAAATAACAGAAAAAGTTGTTCACTTTTATATTAACATTGAGTTTAATTAACCTATAAAATCAAGCTACTTTAATTTGAATGAACCAATCCAGCTTCTTTCCTTTCCTCATTAATATTTATTTATTACATTTATTAATTCCTTATAAACCCTTTTAAAACATAAATTAATGTGTATATTGTAATACGAAACAACTTCAACAATTGATTTCGATGTGTAATGAGAACTTTTTGGTAATTCATATAATAAATAAATGTTTAAGTGAATATTTAACTAAATGCATGCTAATACATAAAATATAAAACTCCCTCTAGTGTCCGAAACCTGTAATACCTTATAATAAATATATACAATACAAATATACTTTCCTTTCATAAATATATAAATATAAATATAAAAACTCCATAAATATATCAAAAATTTAAAATATATATGTATAAATAAATATAAAATATTATGATGTATTAAATAATAATCTAGTATGTACAATCAAGTATGTCTCTTTATTAAAAATACAACCCAGGAAAATAAAATACCTCAAACTTTGTTAGCTTTCAACTTTAATATAGGTCCAATGGATATATTTTCATTCAATCCAGGCTTCTTACAGGCGTCAAGGTAAACTTGCCACCACAATTCTCTGTTTTCTAATATTTCCTCCCATAGACCTCCCCTAACATCCTGTTTTACCTGTTCTAATATAAAAAATAAAAATTTTGCTCCTATACAACTTTTAAAGTGCCTATATAGTGCATTTGTTTCCTTAGCTTTACCAATATCATACATGTGTTCACATATACGCCTTTTGAATACCCTTTCTGTCTTTCCAATATAAAAAGATTGACAGTTTTGGCAAACTGCTAGGTAAACTACTCCTTGCGTATTGCAATTAAATCTATCCTACTTTTATCATTCTTTTCCTACTTTCAATAAAAATTTCATCTTTATTCATAATGTAAGGACACTGTGCACATCTCCCACACTTAAAAGTACCTACCTTCCTATTATCTACCCCTTTTCTATGCTTTCCATATCCTTCTATTTTCTTTCTTATGTTAGGTGGATTTCTGAAAGTCACTTGAGGTATTATATTTTTAATTTCTTCCATATCAGTAAAGGATGAAAATCTCTCCCATTCCCTCTTAAATATATGTTTGCCATCTTTACTTAAGGTGTTAAATTCTGTGATTAACCTTTTTACATTCTTATTCTCTTCTGGATTTTAATTTTTTCTACCAAAGCCCTTTTTCTTCACCTCCATTATTCCTTTTATTGGTTGAAATTTTTCTCTACCAATCTCCACTTCTTTTCTTATTCCCCACAAATTCCAACGGGTAACCTCTATCTAAAAACATTGTTTCTAACTTGTTACATTCTTTATAAAAATCCCCTTCATCGCTTGTCATCCTGGAGCCTCTCACAAACTGGCCTTTCACAATATTTTTCTTACAATGGGTAGGGTGAAAACTATCATAATGCAAATAAGAGTTACAATACATATCCTTTCTCTAAAACCTGGTTTCAATTTTTTATTTTTCTTGTAAACTTCAATATCCAAATAATTAATAACATCTGCATTCATAACATAAGTAAACTTTAAATAATTTGTAGTTGAATTTATATAGGAAATAAATTCCTTGAATTTTTCTTCCCCACCATCCAAAAATATCACTATATCATCCAGAAATCTGTGATAAAGGACCAATATTGTCTAAAGGTAGATTTAACTATAAATTTCTTCCCATTTAGCAAGCACTATATTAGCGAAAGTAGGGCACATTACCCATAGAGACCCCTGATATCTGTTGGATAGTATTCTCCGTTGAACGTTAAATAATTATACTTTTAATATAAAATCCATTAATGTCACTATAGTCACATGAACTTTAATAGAAGAGAAAGACAAACCTTTGTCTAGTAACTCAGTAAGATATTGAAGAGCCACACACAAATTAGGCTCAGAAACATCAAAACCTTTGCTGCACTCCAAAACAAAATCTCTTCCATTTGTCTGCGTACACTTTCCTTGTACTAGGCCTCCTAGCTTCCAAAATAACATTCAAAACTTGCTGAGGAAGTGGAGGCCCACTATGGTTCAAAACAGAATATGCCAGGCTGTTAGGTGCAGAGAGTGAAGCTTGACATTTAGCAAATGGCCGTCCACCTGCGACAACAGGTGCGGAATCGAAGGCAAAAGCCATGGAGGCTTCCGTACCAGACTTCTCAGCAATGGGTACCAGTGTTGTCGAGGCCAATCGAGCTATTAAAATCATCCTTGGCTTGTCCTGTCTGACCTTTAGAAGTACCTTTGGGAGGAGAGGCAGAGGTGGAAAGGCATACACATGAAGATTGCTCCAATTGAAAGAAAGAGCATCCACCTTCCAAGCTGTGGGATGAAACCTTTTTGTGCAAAACCTTGGCAGCTGATGGTTTAGTGGAGAAGCGAACAGATCTATGTCTGGAGTTCCCCAGGACACTGTCAATTCCTGAAATACATGAGGATCCAATTTCCACTCGTGGGGATCCATAATTCGTCTGCTCAACACATCTGCTAGGGAGTTCTGTGCTCCTGGCAGAAACCTTGCCTGAAGATTGAGCTGTAAACTGAGAGCAGTCTCCCACAAAATCATTGCTTGCCTGCATAGAGGATAAGAATGTGTTCCCCTTGCTTGTTGATGTACCACATGACAGTTGTGTTGTCTGTTAGAATCAACACCTGCCCTGGAAGAAGTAACTCCTTGAAAGCAATTAATGCAAACTGGACTGCTAACATCTCCTTCATGTTGATATGTAGATGTTGTAGTCTGACAGGCCACTTGTTTTGTATCCACTTTCCATTTAGATGAGCTCCCCCAGCTTTGTTTGAGGCATCTGTCGTTAAAATCTGACTAAGCCTCTGGCGGGTCACAGAAAGTCCCTTGTTTAGGTGACATTCCTCACCCCACCACAAAAATTCCTTTTGAATCCAACGTATTATTTAAATGACAGTGTCAGATCCTGGCAGTGCTGTGTCCATACATTTTTGAGATACCATTGTAGCTTCCTCATATGCAGTTTGGCATTGGGAAGCACCAGAATACAAGATGCCATGAACCCTAAGGCTTGAAGGACTGTCCTTGCAGTCAGCCCGGACTGATGAGATAGTTGATGGAAGTAAAGGGATAGACTCTTTGTTTGTCCGGGGTTAAAAAGGCCATCTGGGATGCTGTATTCAGTCTCACACCCAGAAAGCACATGTCTTGAGAGGGTACTAGACTGGACTTTATTTCGTTCACAGAATACCCTAGGCATCTTAGCACTGCTATCACATATTCAAATGATGAAGAAGCTCTTCTCTTCCTTGAGCCAGAATTAGGCAGTCGTCCAAATAAGGATAGATCTGAATTCCTTTTAGTCTGAAGAAAGCTATCACTGGAGCCAGAACTTTCGTGAACACTCTGGGCGCAGTAGATAAGCCAAAGGGCAATGCAGAGAACTGATAGTGAGAAGTCCCAGCTCGAAAACGCAGATACTTTCTGCAACTTAGTCTGATAGGAACATGAAGGTAAGCCTCCTTGAGATCCAAAGTTACCATCAAATGATCTTTGCCCAGCAGAGGTAAAAGCTGCTGCAACGTCAACATTTTGAACTTGGGAATGTCCAGATAAGTGTTGAGGATAGATAAATCCAAAATTGGCCTCCACGTGTTCCCCTTCTTTGGTACTAGGAACAGGCGAGAATAAAATCCTAGGCCCACTTCTGGCAGAGGGACCGGCTGTATGGCCCCTAGTCGGAGCAACAGAGCAACCTGTTTGTGAGCCTCTATTCTTTGTTGAGGAGGAACGTCTGGCATGCCTTTGAAAGGAGGCAAGGTATGGAAATAAAACCTGTAGCCGTGGTGTATGATATCCAATACCCATCTGTCCTGGGTAATTAAACTCAATTTTTCTTTGAAAAGTGCGACCCTTCCCCAAAGGTGCTGCCAGACAAGCAGGCTCTGGCAGCTGAAAAGGTAGGTCATTGGGTCTGCTTACGAAAGGACTGACCCCTGCCCTCACCCGAAGCCTGTGCAGGAGAACTCCCTGTTCTAGGCCTGAAAGAGCCCTGAGCTCTGCCCTTACCACGTCTAGATCTACCCCTAGACTGTGAATCATAAGAAGGATACGTCCACCCTTTAGTAGGCCAATTTCTACTAAACTTTGGAGGCTGGACCTGCAAAAAATCTTTAACAGTCTGCATAGACTTAGCCTTGTCTTCCATTTTCTTTAAAACTGTCTCAACAGGAGGACCAAACAACACGTCAGATTGTAAAGGAGCATCTAAAATCCTTGTTTTAACATGTTCAGACAAATTCTGATCCCTCAGCCAGGCGTGCCTGCGAAGAACTGACCCAGTGGCAGCCACCCTAGACGAGGCCTGTACAGCATCAAAACCACATTGCAAAAAATGCTTACCCACCTGTTCAGAAACATGCACTAAATCTTGCAACTCCTTACAATCAATACCTACTGCCAGAGCATCAACCTTAGATTTCAATTGTGAAAGGAGATAATTTTGGTATTTCAACATGTGAAACTGGCAATTCAGAGCCCTCATAGCAAGAGTGGAAGAAGTATAGACTTTCTTGCCCCATCTATCCAAGGCCCTAGCCTCCTTGTCTGCAGGAACCGGATTCTTAACAACAGAAGCCTTAACACCTTTAGGCCCATGGCTAACAGTTTCTGGGTCTGCCCTAGGACTCTTAAAAAGATACTTATGAGCTTCAGGCACCCTATAATACCTATCCGGCTTAACAGGAGCAGGAGGCAAAGAATCAGGATTAAGAGAAGCTTCCATAAAAACATCTTCCACTACATCCAAAACAGGAGGTATAGCCAAAGGCCTATGCTGGGGTAACAACAGAAATTCCCTAAGCCTTTTTCTGGAATCAGAGAAGTCCTGACCTTCCCACTTAAAATGCTCCCTCATGGAATGAAGAGTTTCTGAAAAAGAAAAATCCTCAGGAGGAGTAGCAGAAGGAGTAGAATCATCCACATCAGAATCAGAATAAGGAGAGTACTCCTGCAAGTCTTCAGCCGAAGACTCCGAAACATCTGAAGCCTGCTCAAAACCCCCAGCTCAGGCTCCACCCTGGGCCTCTTATCAGGAGGGGCATAGAACCCTGATCAAAGTAATCAAATCTTCTGCCATTTTAAGCATATGCTTCTTGGGCACAGTACCTGAAGAGCTAGGGGTAACACTAACTGAAGCTAAACCTGGCCTGCCCCTGGGGGAAGCCTTTGAAACAGAAGGAGGGGGCCTAGCCACCTTAGGAAGGGAGGGGAGTATAGTAACATGAGAAGCCCCCTCAGCCTGACTAGTCTCCTGAGAGGCCACATCTTGTAATAACAAGGTCTCCCCCTGGGAACACAAAGAAACCTCCGGTGGAGCCACCGGCTCCACCGACACCTCTAAAGAACCGGCGCCTGGTACAGACGGTTCTTCTAGCCTAGGCTTAACCGCCTTGTCCTTGCGCTTCTTTGAAGAAGCGGGCGTCGGAGCATCCGACGGCATTTTATAGTTATACCGCTTCCCAAAGACTAACCTCGCACAATCCAACCTTCTCTTTATAGTGCGTTTATTAAATCTAGCACAAGAGCAACAGCCAACAACGTCGTGCTCAGGCCCTAAGCAAGGAATACACAAAGTATGATAATCCTTATGCGGTATCTGTTTCCCACAAGAAATGCAATTATTAACTTTTTCTGACATCCGGTAAATGACTGAGGCAAGAAAAAAGTAAAATATTCCCCAACGGGGTACTTAGCCAACTTTGAACTCGGTCTGAAACTTCGAAATCGAAAAATCTCAGAACGCCAACCGGCACTTGCAACACTGCTTCTGCATCGGACCATGCGGCAAAAAAGACTGAGGATATGGCGCCGGTCATGCGCATTTGTACCCTGACGTTCTGACGTCAGTCAAATGCGCCCTGACCGACGTCAGCCTTATACTTTGATATTCGGGCCGACCGAGGACAGCGGACTACCCAAGTGTAAGGACTGCAGCAATGTGAGATGAAGAACATCACCACTTTTAACCAGTTTAGAGTCAGACCTAGCTCCCGCAACTTTTACCATGTGGGTTCTGTCCGTGAGCCAGTTGGCAACCCATCTCATGATGTAGGGGTTTATGTTCAGGCTGGTGAGCTTGTCTATAATACCAGAATGGGTAATGGTGTCAAATGTCTTTGCGAGGTCTAGGTAGGCTGTGTGGACCACCTTTCCTTCGTCTATAGCCTTGGTAACTGTTTCAAAGAAGTCCACCAGGTTTAGGAGGCATAATTTGCCCTTAAAGCCGAACTGGGTAGGGTCCAGTGTTTGGAGGCTCCCAATGTCTCTGTTAATTAGATCCATGATGATGTGCACCATAGCCTTGCAGACCAAGCTAGTCAGGCTTATAGGCCGATAGTTCCTGGGGTCTGTTGTGGCTCCACCTTTGTGGAGTAGAAAAACTGTTGCTGTGTGCCACTCTATGGGCATGTAGCCTGTGGAGAGGCTAAGTCTGAACAGTGTGTTTAGGTGAGGGGTTAGTTCATCTTTGAGCTCATGTAGGACACAGCCTGGGACACCGACCGGTCCCATTAATGCTGTATTTTTGGCTTTGGAGATGACTGTTTTAACCTGAGTGTCTGTGATTTCAGGGGCACTACATTCTTCTGGTATGTTTATGGGCTCTTTTGGGGGTAAGGGGGGGTGAAGTTTGCACTGAACCTGTCTGCCAGGATGTTGGCTATATCGGTCAGTTCAGTGTATTTTGTGCCACGCTGCACAAACTCCAAGTAGATCTGGGAATTGCCACTTAGATTCTTGACATAGCTAAAGAATGTCTTGTGGTTATCTTTGGAGTCCTTGGCAATTTTTCTTTCGAAGCTAGCCTTGGATGATTTTATGAGGGATTGTAGTTTCTTGCTGATACTGATCAGGGATGTCTTCCCCTCTTGGGATTTTACTCTCTTCTGTACTAGTTTCCTCCTCCTATTGTATAGCTTCTGGCAGGGGACCACCAGACCCTCTTGGAGGAGTGAGTCTTGGTTTTGCTTGGGATAGCACGATCCAAGCATTCTTGTAGGTGCCCGTAGAGTGCATTAGTAAAGGATTTTGCAGCTTGGGCAGCGTTATCCTTCAGCATGGGGGATGTGAAACTTTCTTAACTCTGGTATTTGTATACCATGACTGATTATTTACAGCTATTTGAGTATGCATCCTGTTGAATACTGGGCTACACACCCATTTCTCTACAGCATGTAGCTGGTGTCCATCGTTTTAGTTTGTGCAAAGGAAGTATGGAGGCAATGCATGCAGCCATCCAAGTTTCTCAATGTACCCTTCCATTTGTATCAAGTGGACTTTAGTTGGCTTTGTCTAGCAATAGCTACCCTCAATGTTGCTAAATGCATTATAAGGTGGCACATGTTGGGATAGGAGTAACCAGACTGCTTACCTTGTTAGTAACTCTGTTTGACAGTAAAGTAACGCTTGAATATCAAAAACCTGTTGGTTTGGGTAACTATAAATGAATGCGGCGGGTTTCAGTAAGATGTCTTTCCGCACTGTTGTGTAGCTGCATCTTTTTTTTTTTTTTTTTTTTTTTTTGTGGGTTTGGCATGTACGTCAAACATCTGCAACTTGCATATGACATCACTCGATGCAATTCCCACAATTATTGCAAAGTCAACCGTACTAAAACTTCAATGCTTACCATGACCTAATCTGTGCCAAAAAGCAATGTTTCCCTACCCATTCAGTGACTCTCAGGCAGTCCGTCATAGACTCCATGTAGTTCACTTTTTCCTCCCTGAAAATTATATTTATAGCTGCAGTAGAAGGATGTGACCATGTCGGCATCATCTTCTGAGTGATGAGTGTGATTCAAAATAAAATGGATAGTATTACTATGTGAATTGTGGTGCGCGTTCACTACATGAATTAGCAAAATTTGAAGTCAAGGTATTGCTGCAGTGTACTTGTCTATGCCTAGACTTGCTTCGTACGTTACAGTGATGTCACAAGTTGCATCAGATTACATATGTCATGGATCCTTGTGCCTCTTTCATATGTGGTATGCTTTAGCAGGGATTAAAATTGGGAAATGCATGCATCTCTGTTCTGCTACTGGATTGATGTCATGTTCTAGTGGACAATGTTTTGCTTTCTGCTTTGCACAGAATTATTTGACGTGATGTTCGGGATGAATATGCAGGGTCCAGTTCCTTTCAGTTTTGAACCCGAACACGCACCGGGAGAAAGTAGACCAAAATGCCAGCGAGACAGTAGTGGAAGCAGTGATGTAGAAACACATGAACAGAATACAGAGAGCATGAGTTGGTGCACGTGTGAAAAGTGTGTTCTAATGAACACCCCCTGTGAATGCTACTGCTGAGTATTGTCCCATCGAGCATGTGCAGAAGTTGTACAGCTTGAACTCTCCATTCAACCACTGTGCATCACTGATCACATAGACTTTGAAATAGTGTGCCTCACCCCCGTTGTACTAGAATTGATTCTGGCGGCAATGCACTACGTTAGAAGGAGATCACGCAACATACACTGGACCAATAGGTAAGGGATCAACATGGAATTTGCAAGAGGGTTGCTGTTACAATATGGAAATCCTGTCAGCTAAAATTTAAGTGGGTGGTAGATCGTACATTGCACATTATGACCATTACTTTTTCAGACACCATCAGTTATGTGGATTACAACTTTCTCAGCCAGAGGAAAGCATGGTTACTTGATTTAAGGCTGTTGGCTAAACAAGTAGTTTGTGCCAACACATTGGGAGTTGAATGCAGAATGGTGTAAAATGAAGACACATGAAAAGTTTGTGATATTAGTCAGTGTGGAAAGCATTATCCATAATTCTGATTCCTGTGATACTGAACATCTGTATGTTGGCCAACATTTGGAGCAGTTTGCCCAGACAGTGATGTCATACTACATAGTCCTACCTAGGAATGGGAAAAGTATTCGTTTGTGTTACCTATGATGAATGCATGATAAAGTGCAAGTTGCTAAAGATGATGATGTGATTTGACAGGCTGTACCGCATGGTGGCATACCGGGCGTGTTATGGATTTTTGAAAACCTAAGACTAGGACATGGGAATAGAGTTGTCATTCCGGCTTGTGTAATCTCACGTATCGACGACAATTTCCTGCAGACGACAATGAATATGACGGCTTCCTGCCTTTTGAAGGGATATGGGTATACCCTGAGTAACAGACATACATAGGTGCTCATGTACTGGAATGCCAACTCAGTATGTGTAATGTAGAGCAGATCACTACGATTCTCTGCTATAATGATGCATTAAAGTGTAAAACATCACGTGCTTTGATATGGCAATAAAAGCTTTAATGCTTTGGCAATTGTTTGGTCTTACCATTATTTGATGGAGAATGTGTCAATGAGATGTAATGGAAAGGTAAATATGCTTCTGTCCTATAAATATCCACTACGAGTGTACAGCATGTATTGCATGCATACTTGCACTGGTGAAGTGAAACTTTTGTTAAACGATTTTTACTTTGAAGGACATGCTGGCGAAAGATGTGCATTGTAAGCAATGTGTAGTATGCTAGATGACAGTGTATGCAGTACAGCCTTATGGTCATGCCATACATCCAAGTCAAATACCTAGCTTTGGTTAATACCTCATCATACAGCGGCTTTGGGTCATGATGTTAGTGGAAATATTTGAGACTGTGAACTTGTGTAGCAGAACTTGTGTAGCAGATGTCTTCCTAAGTATGTGTGTCTGTTTTGGGTCACCGTTTTCCACTAATGAGAATAGTAAACGGTATGTCCATGTCCATCAGGTTGCATTGGACATGATGCATTCACTCTTCACATAATTGAGACCATTGAAGGTGTCCTGTACTGTGATCTACACTTGTAAGATAAGTGGACATTTTCAATCTGTTTCTGAACTCAGCACAAGACATGACCGGTGTGATATCAGTGTGACATCTGTACTGTCATTGTATGATGACTCCATAGTGCAGTGCTGAACATTTATTGCCCATTGACGTAAGGGATTAAGGGTGGCCTCAAAATAGTATAATCATGTAGTACTGTCACCTGGTCATTGATGTAATATGTGACTGCACACATAAGTCATGCATGGATGAAGATCATAGATGTGATAGCGATTTCAAAGCAATGCACAACAGTGCACAGTGTGGGTGCGTCGATGAGGAACTGATGTTGGTGACCTTAGAAAATTTGTAAAGGAGGAGATAGTGAGCAACCCACTAAAGCATTATTTGTGTTATTTGTGTTCACGTCATTTTGAGGAAGCGATGTTCGAGCTCGATCACTGATTTGAATCGATGCTAGAGAACATAAAACCATGTAGACCACGTCGTATATTGAAGGCCAATTCACGACCAATACCGTCTGACTTTGCTCAAAATCACATATGGAATACTTCAGTGCAATGTACTGATCGGAATATGCGAAGAAAGGTATGTCGGTTTTTAGAGTAACAACTGCTATTAACTGACAACAGTACTGTAGTAATAGCAATATAGGGAAATTAAAGATCTAAACCAGTAACCAATAGCAGGGGTGTATATTATCACTGTAAGGTTGATGTCACTTGTATTTCACACAAACTTCAGTATGTTACTCAAAACAACATTACGTGTAGTGTAAAGTAAGGTGGAGATTCACAGAAGGGTCTTAAGTATTTGATCTTATTGGTACTACATCAGTGGTGTGCACAAACATTGCTGTTGTACATGCATTTGCAACTGCATCGACATCACTGGGTTAATTGAGGGTTACAATGTAGCACATGAAGTGTTTGTCCTGTCTTTTTCAGCTTGTGGAAGACCTGCTGTCAGAACTACAGGTCGTACAAGAGCATTTGGAGGAGTCACCCAGAAGCAGTAATATGCAGGTAAATAAAATGGGCTGCATCAGGCAAAAGTACATATGAATGGAGACTATGCACTCCATTTTGCAACTTGTGCACAATGGTGTACAATTATGGCGTCATTACAATGCATAATATTACATTTGTAATGAGATGATAGCGAGTAATTTCCAGAGTAGATAACAACTGGACAATAGATATGTGATTGTATACATAAATGGACAGAGATGCATACATCAAAGTATAACTCTTATTTCTTAATTTGTCTTAATAGCAGCATGCATCGATTATGGATTTGGATGATCGGCATCACAGCACACAGATGGACATTACAGAGGTGAATACCAGTGTGTACCCGGTCTCGAGCATTCATCCTACTGATGTAAGTGACATGTAATAATTAGCACAGTACTAAAATAGCATATGGTTTCAATGTGCAGTGGCTGCTAAGTGTTGTCATGCAGTAATGGCCATAGTTGGTTTTGCGATTAGCAGAGCACTTTTGGCTTACATCCCTTGGGTCATCATTGCAGCAGTTTGTTGATGGTCATCTTGTCTGAGAAATCAAGAGACAGTACTGTGAATTTTGCTATGGAATTGTCAGGGAAGTGTTAGTAGCATAGCTGCATGTGTCCCATTTATTTACAAGACCAATTTCAAAATGTGCGTTTCGCTTAATTGTTTTCCTGGTAGGCCACAATGTCAGTTTAAGGACATGGCAGAACATTGTAAGGAAGGTGAAGTAGAAATTTTCATTCCAGTGCGATATGCAACCCAAAGTGCAGTTGTTTGAGTGACCTCATTTGAAAGACTGACACTACAGAATTGTAATATGAGGCTTAGTTGTTGAGATTTATTTGTAAATGGCTAACAAAGAAGAAGCTTTGCAACCATGAAGGCCCCTCAAGTGACTGTCACACCAAAGTATTTCTTAAAACAATTGTCATGATTGAGTGAGACACATACATTTAACTGCGGCAGTGAAATGCTTCTTTTTTTGGTAATGAAAATGCTGCAAGGGTTTTATGAAATCGGCCATACTGTGCATGTTGAAGTGTAATGTATGACAATGACTTTTGAGATATACTGCTTAGGGTGACTACATTTTGGATTCTAAAGAGGTGGAGTTGGAACTTGTACCAGTCTGCACAGAAGTCATTGTGGACAAGATTGAGGTAATGAATAGCACATTCAGAAAACCAGGTAAGGTAAAGAACAAGTCCTGTCAGACCCAAAATATGGGTATTTCAGTAAGTGTTGGAATACAGGCAAAGATACCCAACACTAGTGATAACACATATAATGTTAAACTAGTAACCTTGTGTGGCTGTCCAACAAATAAACCAATAATACCAAAAACTGGAGAGCCGTCGAGCGGAATGCAATCACTAGAAAATCTCTTAACTAAAAACGAAAAGTGACACCGTCAACATGCATAAACGCTTTTATTCCACAAAATCCACATGCGTTTTCGTCCCTTCATGCAGGACTTCATCAGATAAAATAACACAAAAACTTGTTCACTTTTATATTAACATTGAGGTTAATTAACCTATAAAATCAAGCTACTTTAATTTGAATGAACCAATCCAGCTTCTTTCCTTTCCTCATTAATATTTATTTATTACATTTATTAATTCCTTATAAACCCTTTTAAAAACATAAATTAATGTGTATATTGTAATATGAAACAACTTCAACAATTGATTTTGATGTGTAATGAGAACTTTTTGTTAATTCTTATAATAAATAAATGTTTAAGTGAATATTTAACTAAATGCATACTAATACATAAAAATATAAAACTCCCTCTAGTGTCCGAAACCTGTAATTCCGTATAATAAATATATACAATACAAATATACTTTCCTTTCATAAATATATAAATATAAAAACTCCATAAATATATCAAAAATTTAAAATATATATGTATAAATAAATATAAAATATTATGATGTATTAAATAATAATCTAGTATGTATAATCAGGTATGTCTCTTTATTAAAAATACAACCCAGGAAAATAAAATACCTCAAACTTTGTTAGCTTTCAACTTTAATATAGGTCCAATGGATATATTTTCATTCAATCCAGGCTTCTTACAGTTGTCAAGGTAAACTTGCCACCACAATTCTCTGTTTTCTAATATTTCCTCCCATAGACCTCCCCTAACATCCTGTTTTACCTGTTCTAATATAAAAAATAAAAATGTTGCTCCTATACAACTTTTAAAGTGCCTATATAGTGCATTTGTTTCCTTAGCTTTACCAATATCATACATGTGTTCATATATACGCCTTTTGAATACCCTTTCTGTCTTTCCAATATAAAAAGATTGACAGTTTTGGCAAACTGCTAGGTAAACTACTCCTTGCGTATTGCAATTAAATCTATCCTTACTTTTTATCATTCTTTTCCTACTTTCAATAAAAATTTCATCTTTATTCATAATGTAAGGACACTGTGCACATCTCCCACACTTAAAAGTACCTACCTTCCTATTATCTACCCCTTTTCTATGCTTTCCATATCCTTCTATTTTCTTTCTTATGTTAGGTGGATTTCTGAAAGTCACTTGAGGTATTATATTTTTAATTTCTTCCATATCAGTAAAGGATGAAAATCTCTCCCATTCCCTCTTAAATATATGTTTGACATCTTTACTTAAGGTGTTAAATTCTGTGATTAACCTTTTTACATTCTTATTCTCTTCTGGATTTTCATTTTTTCTACCAAAGCCCTTTTTCTTCACCTCCATTATTCTTTTTATTGGTTGAAATTTTTCTCTTCTACCAATCTCCACTTCTTTTCTTATTCCCCTCACAAATTCCAACGGGTAACCTCTATCTAAAAACATTGTTTCTAACTTGTTACATTCTTTATAAAAATCCCCTTCATCGCTTGTCATCCTGGAGCCTCTCACAAACTGGCCTTTCACAATATTTTTCTTACAATGGGTAGGGTGAAAACTATCATAATGCAAATAAGAGTTACAATATGTATCCTTTCTAAAAACCTTGGTTTCGAATTTTTTATTTTTCTTGTAAACTTCAATATCCAAATAATTAATAACATCTGCATTCATAACATAAGTAAACTTTAAATAATTTGTAGTTGAATTTATATAGGAAATAAATTCCTTGAATTTTTCTTCCCCACCTATCCAAAATATCACTATATCATCCAGAAATCTGTGATAAAGTGACCAATATTGTCTAAAGGTAGCTTTAACTATGAATTTCTCTTCCCATTTAGCAAGCACTATATTAGCGAAAGTAGGGGCACATGCCGCCCCCATAGAGACCCCTGATATCTGTTGATAGTATTCTCCATTGAACGTTAAATAATTATGCTTTAATATAGAATCCATTAATGTCACTATAGTCACTTTTTCTTCTTGTGACAATTTTTCATCAGCATATATACTTTCTTCAAACAATTCCATACCTTCCCTATGGGGTATACTAGAAAAGAGGTCTAGAACATCTATTGTAACCAAAATTAATTCATCTTTATATGTTTTTGGCAGGAGTTCCCTTAAAAAATCCCACAAATCTTTTAAGATAATATCATTATTCATCCATATATGTTTAGCTTTGTTGTCAACATATTTGGGCAAAGGCGCTATATTTGCCCCTTCTGCAGTAACTATAGGCCTTAAGGGGGGATTGATCTGATTCTTATGAATTTTGGGTATACCAAACATGGTTGCTATCCTTGGCTTCTTTACTTCCAAATATTTATAAGTTTTAATATCTATGACCTTGTCCATTAACAAATTTTCTAGTACCAGGTCAATTTTCCTGTATGCCACTGCCAACTCATTTTTGAAACTATTGAGTATTTTCCTTCATCTAATAGTATTGAATTCATTTTAGTTTCATAAATAGTTTTATCCATAATAACAATCCCTCCCCCCTTATCTGGTTTCATTACTCTTACTGCAGGATTTTCCATTATTTCTTTCAAAACTTCGAACTCACCATTCTTAAAATTAGTTCTATATTTATTTTTGTATTTGTCTTTCCTTTCAAGTTTCCTAATTTCTTTTTCTAATACATTCTCAAAATTCTTTAATTGTGGCGCTAAAGGCGGATTAAATGTCGAACTCCTAGTTAGTTCAGAAATTCCGTTATTGTTTCTTTCTAACCCTATTTTAGAGGCCAAAACAGTTAAATTTATTTTCCTAGTAAATAACTTAATGTCTAAAATTGTACCAGTTACATCTCCTTTTTTCACTGGGTTGTATTTCAGTCCTTTACTAAAGAGACCAAAGTGCTCTGTCTTTAAACTAATATTACTAAAATTATAAATTGTGAAACCATTGTATGTACTCTTGGTTTCACTCTCAAACCTTATACCCTCTTCTGTTTCTAGACTATCAGTGGGGACCGGGGTACCAACTAAAACTGTCTCCCCCTCCCCCTTCTCCCCCCCCCTCAACTGAAAATTTCTTTCTTTATTGTAAGGTAGATATTGTTCTTGACCTGCTTCTTGCAAGGGTGGGAATTCCGTATCATAATCTTGTTCTACATTCCTTGTTTCCACATTTTTATTATTATAAAACCTTCTATTACCATTATTAAAATTCCTAAAATTAACTTTAACATTAAAAGATGTAGGTTTCGGATAACTAGTGTTGTTTGCATATTCCTTTATGTCCCTATTTAACTTTCCCATTTTACATTGTATTGTATCTTCACATTTCAAATCAATTTCATTTCTCAATTGAAATTATCTCTCTCTTTCTTGCTTAATACCAAATATAAGGTCCTTTTTAATATTTATATCCAGCTCATTAATTTCTTGTTCAAGTGAAATTTGTTTCCTTTCATTTTCTTCAATGATAAGCTGGACTATCTCTAAACCGCATTTATTAAAAGTTTTAAGTAAACTTTCATGAAACACGGACCCTACTTGCACATTGTTTGGGTACTTGTATACCCTAAGTCCTTTAGGGACTATTTCTTTAAGCAAACATTCATTCAAATATGCATTTTCAATTCTTAAAGTTCTAAAATTCAACATCAACTTATATAATTTATCCAGCTTCACAATATATGAATTATCATCGTGAAATACTTAATTAACAGTGTCACTGTCAGCTTTAAATAAATATTCCTTCTTTAACCACTCATTAGTGGTTTTTGAGTTCGGAATAACAGTACCTTTAGGTTCATGTCGGATTTTAGGTCTAGCCCCTTTGTCCATAGAACCATTGTGATTGTATTCTTGTATTCCTGTATCGCCGTCCAACACTCTCGGTGTTCTCATGGGGTTAAAGTTAGTTAATTCCATCTCTCCAGGGTCGCCGGCATCGTTGTTGGCGCCAATGAGCTCCCTCTTCCTCTTAACGGCTTGTCCGTTAGTCCCTTCATGAAATGAAACATCTGAGTTCAATGCTGCCCATACAGGAAGCAAACTGTGGCAAAGGGGCGTGAGCAAATCGATCAGTTCGGTTAACTGACCAATAAGTTTGCGTGTTTGCCCCATCTCTTCCTGTCCTTCCGAACCCATAGCAGGAAATCTAACGAAATGCAAAACTGCTCGATTCACTCAATAACCAAACTAGTAACCTTGTGTGGCTGTCCAACAAATAAACCAATAATACCAAAAACTGGAGAGCCGTCGAGCGGAATGCAATCACTAGAAAATATCTTAACTAAAAATGAAAAGTGACACCGTCAACATGCATAAACGCTTTTATTCCACAAAATCCACATGCGTTTTCGTCCCTTCATGCAGGACTTCATCAGATAAAATAACACAAAAACTTGTTCACTTTTATATTAACATTGAGGTTAATTAACCTATAAAATCAAGCTACTTTAATTTGAATGAACCAATCCAGCTTCTTTCCTTTCCTCATTAATATTTATTTATTACATTTATTAATTCCTTATAAACCCTTTTAAAACATAAATTAATGTGTATATTGTAATACGAAACAACTTCAACAATTGATTTCGATGTGTAATGAGAACTTTTTGTTAATTCTTATAATAAATAAATGTTTAAGTGAATATTTAACTAAATGCATGCTAATACATAAAAATATAAAACTCCCTCTAGTGTCCGAAACCTGTAATACCTTATAATAAATATATACAATACAAATATACTTTCCTTTCATAAATATATAAATATAAATATAAAAACTCCATAAATATATCAAAAATTTAAAATATATATGTATAAATAAATATAAAATATTATGATGTATTAAATAATAATCTAGTATGTACAATCAAGTATGTCTCTTTATTAAAAATACAACCCAGGAAAATAAAATACCTCAAACTTTGTTAGCTTTCAACTTTAATATAGGTCCAATGGATATATTTTCATTCAATCCAGGCTTCTTACAGGCGTCAAGGTAAACTTGCCACCACAATTCTCTGTTTTCTAATATTTCCTCCCATAGACCTCCCCTAACATCCTGTTTTACCTGTTCTAATATAAAAAATAAAAATTTTGCTCCTATACAACTTTTAAAGTGCCTATATAGTGCATTTGTTTCCTTAGCTTTACCAATATCATACATGTGTTCACATATGCCTTTTGAATACCCTTTCTGTCTTTCCAATATAAAAAGATTGACAGTTTTGGCAAACTGCTAGGTAAACTACTCCTTGCGTATTGCAATTAAATCTATCCTTACTTTTTATCATTCTTTTCCTACTTTCAATAAAAATTTCATCTTTATTCATAATGTAAGGACACTGTGCACATCTCCCACACTTAAAAGTACCTACCTTCCTATTATCTACCCCTTTTCTATGCTTTCCATATCCTTCTATTTTCTTTCTTATGTTAGGTGGATTTCTGAAAGTCACTTGAGGTATTATATTTTTAATTTCTTCCATATCAGTAAAGGATGAAAATCTCTCCCATTCCCTCTTAAATATATGTTTGCCATCTTTACTTAAGGTGTTAAATTCTGTGATTAACCTTTTTACATTCTTATTCTCTTCTGGATTTTAATTTTTTCTACCAAAGCCCTTTTTCTTCACCTCCATTATTCCTTTTATTGGTTGAAATTTTTCTCTTCTACCAATCTCCACTTCTTTTCTTATTCCCCTCACAAATTCCAACGGGTAACCTCTATCTAAAAACATTGTTTCTAACTTGTTACATTCTTTATAAAAATCCCCTTCATCGCTTGTCATCCTGGAGCCTCTCACAAACTGGCCTTTCACAATATTTTTCTTACAATGGGTAGGGTGAAAACTATCATAATGCAAATAAGAGTTACAATACATATCCTTTCTAAAAACCTTGGTTTCGAATTTTTTATTTTTCTTGTAAACTTCAATATCCAAATAATTAATAACATCTGCATTCATAACATAAGTAAACTTTAAATAATTTGTAGTTGAATTTATATAGGAAATAAATTCCTTGAATTTTTCTTCCCCACCTATCCAAAATATCACTATATCATCCAGAAATCTGTGATAAAGTGACCAATATTGTCTAAAGGTAGATTTAACTATAAATTTCTCTTCCCATTTAGCAAGCACTATATTAGCGAAAGTAGGGGCACATGCCGCCCCCATAGAGACCCCTGATATCTGTTGATAGTATTCTCCGTTGAACGTTAAATAATTATACTTTAATATAAAATCCATTAATGTCACTATAGTCACTTTTTCTTCTTGTGACAATTTTTCATCAGCATATATACTTTCTTCAAACAATTCCATACCTTCCTTATGGGGTATACTAGAAAAGAGGTCTATAACATCTATTGTAACAAAAATTAATTCATCTTTATATGTTTTTGGCGTGAGTTCCCTTAAAAAATCCCACAAATCTTTTAAGATAATATCATTATTCATCCATATATGTTTAGCTTTGTTGTCAACATACTTGGCCAAAGGCGCTATTTTTGCCCCTTCAAGTCCTGTCAGACCCAAAATATGGGTATTGCAGTAAGTGTTGGAATACAGGCAAAGATACCCAACACTAGTGATAACACATATAATGTTAACTTTAACAAAAGCCTTGATGTTGTTATTCAATTTCCAGAAACAGTAGTGCAACCATTCATAGATCACAATTATAGTAAGGTGTCAAAATGCACACAGAAGAGAAATGATTTGCAGCTAAGCACAGAACAGGAAGTAGGTCATGCTAATAATTCTTTAGAGAGCGGTAGTAATCATCAGTCAGTGGTACAGTCTGGCACTGAACCTATGCAGGTTCAAGAACAAAATGTTAAGAGTAGCATGTGTAGTGACATCAGTAGTGAGGATTGTACGTCTGAAGGAAGTAGAGGAAACGCGAGTACTGAGATTCAGGAAGACCCAGACTGGGGTGAATCCTCAATAAGCCTGTCTCAGTCAGAGGCAGATGATTCACTCCAAGAACTGTCGGAGGAGGAAGTTGTTGTTGGACAAAAAAAATTAATTGTTTTTGAGTCGTGCCTCGAAAACTTGTTGATGAAACCAATATGTCCAGTGTGCAGGACAGCAGCTTGTGAAATAGAGAAGACGACCATACTTGGAACTTTTGTTTGTGTGAACGTGTCCTGTTTTAATGGACATGAAATTTTAAGTTGGGAAAGCCAGCCACTGCTCGGTCGAATGCCGGCAGGCAACCTAATGAGTGCCGCTGCAGTACCAGTCAACGGTAGTACTTATGCACACATATCAAGGTTTTGTGCTTACCTTGGTGTAGAATTCATTGGAAAGACCACATACTATGACATACAGAGCCAATATCTTTTCCCAGTTGTGCAATTCCATTGGCATGGAGCATCAGAAGCAGCTGTTGAAGGACCTTGAAGGTAGATTGGTAAGGTTAGGTGGAGATGGACGCTGTGACAGTCCAGGATTTTCTGCTAAGTACTGTTCCTACAGTATGATGGATTTAGACACATTATACATACCAGATTTTGCTGTAGAGCAGGTCTATGAAGGGTGGCACCAGTGGGACTTGAGTAAATTGGTTTTGAAAGGTGCATGAGAAATTTAATCAGTAAGGGTGTGAGTATCGGAGTAGTAGCTACAGATAGGCATCGAGGTATAGCATTAGTTATGTATACTGAATTTATTCAGATAGAATATCAGTTTGACATTTGGCACATGTGCAAAAGTATTCGTAAAAAATTATGTTGGCTGCCAAACAGAAAGGACAAGAGGATTTACTGCCATGGTGTTGCAGTATTTGTAAACACTTGTGTTGGTGTACAGCAACGTGTGAGGGTGATCAAGTATTACTTATGGAG
Organism: Protopterus annectens; assembly: GCF_019279795.1. NCBI lineage: Eukaryota > Metazoa > Chordata > Ceratodontiformes > Protopteridae > Protopterus > Protopterus annectens. The sequence continues at coordinate 236,676,004 of NC_056743.1, read as the reverse complement.
AAATGGTTGTCCCTGTCATGTCTTGTGATTGACCAACATAGCTGGGTGTGGGCTACAAAATATGTAAAATGCCCACATGAAGTACCAGTCCCTCGTGGGACTGATAAAAATGGTTAAACAAGGGAGGGGGGTTCCAGAGTGCACTGCAGAAGATTGTAAATAACCCATTGTTTCTAAAAGATCTGAAGCAGACTACAAAATTTTGTCATACTGGCAATATGGAGGTTTTCCATGCATTGCTGTGCCGTTACTGTTCGAGCAATTCAGCTATGGAGGCATGAAAGCCAGAACAATGTTAGCTATCTTGGACCACAATGCAAATCAAAATCGGGAACATTTAGTTATTAGATGCCCTTCTAGTCACTCTGGGCTAATTGGTGAAAAGAGATACAGAATAGTGTATCCCAAAGCCAAGCAGGAGTGGATAGCAAAGCCTATATTTGAAGGTAGGAAGTATGACTACATCTATGACCTCATGATGAACGTAGTGTCTGCCAAGACAGGTGGTCTGAGTGTGGAGCCAATGGAAGTACCAGAGCTGCTCAGAAACATAGCTAGATCTGAGCGGGCAGAGAAAAATACTGTGATTGCACAGTTACAGTCCCACTTTGGCAGTAAGCAGTCGGGGACACATAACAAAAATTTAGAGTTAAGACTACTTGTTAAATCACATGAGTACAGTATAACATAAGGAGAAGTTGCCTGCCATGTGCATATGTTAAAGAAGCAGAAATAGTAAGCAGTGCAATAGTGACATATTAAGCAAGAGACAGTGTCAGATAGTCTGCGAGACTTTGACAGCAGCGACCAGTCTGACTACTGTCATTCAGTAGAGTTAAAAATGTAGGTAGAAGCATTACTAGTGAAAATTGGGGAAATAGTAGAGTATGTCAAGCTTTATATTTCCTTTGAAAGTGAGACAGTCATGTTTATGCAGTTACAGAAGCTGACATGAACTGATTTATGAAGATGTAATGTAGCTGTTGGATGGGATCTGCCTTTCAGCTGGTATCATGTGCACTGTAGCAGCTGGTATCATGTACACTGTAGCAGCTGAAGTTCAAGTCTTGGTTTCCATCCACTTTTGCACGTATTTAGGGTGATTGATCGTATCGCTTTGAACACGGTTGGTATTGGTGAGAAAATAGGGACTGGTCTCAGCTAATGACATACAAAGGTGTGACATTTATTTATTTACTTTACATTTGTTAACCGGGTTAGTCCAGCTGAGCATTAGCTTGTTTTCAGTGGAGACCCGAGGAGAAAAGCTCCGCAATCAGTATTATTTTATTACATTTGAGGTGACATGTCAGTAGTGTTTATTAGGTGAAAATCAGTTGTCTGAGTGGGTATTAAATACAGAGCAACAGTTAGACCATGTTCATAGGTAGGTACTAGGCTATCTGCCCAAAGGCATTTATAAGCCTAGCTGGAATGTGTTGGCTTTTGCCGCCCCTTAGATTAGTTCCCTGTGCCTCTGTCCAGCACAGCCACTGAAGTGATCCCTGGGGTAAACTTTCTGCTTCTCATCCACTCATCAGGGTTTCTCTTGAAGAGTGTTAGTGAGGAGCTCTGCCTAATGTAGATTGGAATCTTGTTCCAGAGCATGGGGAAGTCTCTGGGACAGGAATCTATCCCTCCAGCACGTCCTATTTACTGTTGTGGTGAGGTTTAGATCTCTAGAGCGTGTAACTCGAGGGGATATGGTTTTCTTTAGGTGGAGCATGTCCATCAATTCTGGGTTGGACATGGCCTTGTATGTCAGGCATAGATAACCTCTGAGTAGATGGTATGCAACAGAGTACAGCTAGAGTTTCTTCAGTCGTGCTGCATAGGGCATCTGTTTGAGGCCAGTGATCCTCTTGGTGAGGTACTTCTGTGGTGTTTCCAGCTGTTGCGGGTATCTTGTAAGGTACATCCCAAATGGGGCGTTGTACTCTATGATGGGTCTGATGAGTGATGCGTAGAAGGGCACAAAGACCTCTTTTGATCTGGATGCAAACGCTTTTGTGATTAGGTGGGCCACATAGAAGGATTTTCTAACCACTTTGGCAATGTGATTATCAAAGGAGAGATTACTATCTACTTGGGTCCCCAGATCCCTTATTTTGTCTTCCGTATTCAGGGGGCTCCCACCTATGTGGTAATTTGTGGGTGCTTTGTTTTTTTCCAAAGGGGTGACTATGCACTTTTTGGTATTTAGCTTGAGGCCATGGTTTTGACACCAGGTATCTGGCTCAGTGAGACCCTTTTGGAGGATGTCTGTGTCAGCCGGAGAGTCAATTATAGCCCCTAGTTTGCAGCTGTCTGCAAACTTGGTCAGCCATAGTCCTCCTGTGCTTGCCTGTACCTCTGAGAAGTATATGATGAACAGGAGGGGTCCTAGGACTGAGCCCTGGGGAAAGCCACTTGTAACCGGATTAGAGTCAGACCTAGCTCCCACAACTCTTACCACGTGGGTTCTGTTCATGAACCAGTTGGCAACCCATCTCGTGATGTAGGGGTTTATATTCAGGCTGGGTAAACTTGTCTATAATACCAGAATGGGGAATGGTGTTGAAGGCATTTGCGAGGTCTAGGTAGTCTGTGTGGACCACCTTTCCCTCATCTATAGCCTTGGTAACTGTCTCAAAGAAGTCCACAAGGTTTAGGAGGCATGATCTGCCCTTAACAAAGCTGAACTGGATAGGGTCCAGTGTTTGGAGGTTCCCAATGTCTCTGTTAATGAGATCCACGATGATGCGCTCCATAGCCTTGCAGACCAAGCTAGTCAGTCTTATAGGGCGATAGTTCCCGGGGTCTGTTGTGGCTCCACCTTTGTGGAATGGAATAGCAGCTGCTGTGCACCATTCTATGGACACGTAGCCTGTGGAGAGGCTGAGTTTGAACAGTGTGTTTAGGTGAGGGGTTAGTTCATCTTTGAACTCATGTAGGACGGAGCCTGGGACACCGTCCGGTCCCACTGATGCTGTGTTTTTGGCTTTGGAGAGGGCTGTTTTAACCTGAGTGTCTGTAATTCCAGGGGCACTACATTCTTCTGGTATGGTTATGGGCTCTTTTGGGGGTGAGAGGGGGGTGAAGTTTGCACTGAACCTGTTTGCCAGGATGTTGGCGATATCGGTCGATTCAGTGTATTTTGTGCCATTCTGCACTAACTTCGAGCAGATCTGGGAATTGCCACTTAGATTCTTGACATGGCTAAAGAATGCCTTGTGGTTATCTTTGGAGTCCTTGGCAATTTTTCTTTCGAAGCTAGCCTTGGATGATTTTATGAGGGATCGTAGTTTCTTGCTGATACTGATCAGGGATGTCTTCCCTTCTTGGGATTTTGCTCTTTTCTGTACTAGTTTCCTCCTATTGTACAGCTTGCTTATGGCAGGGGTCCAACCAGACTGGTTTACTTTTCTTGGAGGAGTGAGTCTTGATTTTGCATGGGATAGCATGATACATGCATTCTTGCAGGTGCCTGTACAGTGCATTAGTAAAGGATTTTGCAGCTTGGGCAGCGTTATCCTTTAGTGTGGGGGATTTGAAACTTTCCACGTCAGTCTTAAGTAACGAGAAGTTTGCTTTTGAAAAGTTTTTTACTGTGGTTTCTTTGACAGGGCTGGGGGCGGAATGTGGATATCCAGAGTGATTAGTTTATGGTCAGATCTAACCAGCAAGGGGTTTGGAACACCGGTCGCCCATGTTGGTGATGACCAGGTCCAACATGTTGTCACCTCTCGTGGGGGTGTTGACCAGTTGATCCAGGGAGTTTGAGTTTAAAAATTCTAGGAAATGTTAGTACTTGAGTAGTTCTCCCAGTTAATGTTTGGGTAATTGAAATCACCCAATATCAGGGTATTTGATAGCACCTTTATGTTTCTCAGTGTTTCTAGAAATGTGGAATGGGGGTCCTGGGACATGGTGGATGATCTGTAACAAGCTACAATTTGAATTGCAGTTCTGCCTGTTGTTAGATGCACATGGATGTTCTCTGCATCGTGCTGTGCCACTAACCTGGAGGTGTGGATGAATATGGATACACCCCTGCCTTTTGTATTTCGGTCCACGTTTTGTGGCTGAAATGTATAGTATGAGTTGTAGCCTGGTAGTGCTGGGGTGCTCTGTGGAGCCTTAAACCAGGTTTCTGTTACTGCACATATATCGATTTTCTCCATACTGAGGAGTGCCTCGAGTGCATGCATTTTGAGGTTTAGAATTCTGGCACTGAGTAGCATTACCCTCAGTTTTTTGTTACTTGTGCTATTTACAGTGATAGGTTTGTCTTTTGAGCCTTGCCTAAAAAAAGGCACTATGGGGGTGGCAAGAGCCTTGGCCAGTATTCGAAAGCCTAAGGGTGACAGGTGCAAGCTGTCTCTAGCAAAGCAGCGTGGCTTGTTGAGCATGTCATCCCAGGCTGACAGACACTGGATCCCCTTTGAATGACACCAGAAGCTTAGCCAATTGTTGAAATTGATCATTTTTTCTTTATACAGTGGTATCATTCTTGATGAAGGCAGGAGGCTACTCAGGGTCAGGGTCATACCGACCTGGGGTACGTGATCAGACAGCTCTCCCATGTCTCTTTTCATGTAGTCCATGGAGGTACGGCTCAGGTCATTCACACAGACATGGACAATGACAGAGTCATATTTGTACTTGTTCTGGAGTGACCTGAGTGCTTGTGTTATGTGGCAGATCCTGGCACCCGACAGGCAGCTAACAGTAACATTCTCCTTGTTCAGCCTAGTGAGTGGGACGTTAGTGTGCCTGACTATAGAGTCACCTATTGTGTGTTGGGTAGGTTATTTTGCCTTAAGGGCTGAAATTGCATGGCACACTGGTTTTGTGAAGTATATGTTTCATGGTTTGTGTTGGGGGGGGGGTGGAGGTTGCTTGGATGTTTGCTTTGGAGGTCTCTGTTGCTTTTGCAGATTTTTACTTAGAGCCTCCGAGTATGTTTTTGTGTATTTATGTGTTTTTTTTGCCGATTCTGGTTTCATAGGTCTATGTGAGACTGGTGGTGTGATGCAAGTAATTCCCTCCTCCTCTTGACTGTCTGGTCCAGTCTTGGGTTGAGAGAGCTTAGTCTCCAGTTTGGCTGTATAATTGCATCACTCGTATGTATTAGTGTTTGGTGGTAGGAGGAGAGGGCTGTCTGTGTACATGAGGCAGTTGTAACATTGCCTCAAAATGCCCAGATTCACCAGTTGGACCGGAGAGTACACCTGAAACTGCCCTTTGGACATGCCTGGATAGGTACAGTGAGCTGTTTTACTGATTGGCTGGTAAGGTCCAACAGAGAGCCTTGTCCTTCTGTACAGTATAGGTGGTCTAGTGCTAAGGTTTTTTAGTGCTTGCTATGAGTTTTGAGCAAGTGCCAGGCTGAGAAGTGAATGGTTTGAGTGCTTAAGTTAAAAGTTTGTCTAGTTCCTAGGGAAAAATTGAAGAGTAGACTTTGTGGAGCCGGGAATAGTTATACCCTAGCTAACAGGCTCTGCCCAGTGTGCAAAACCGCGCTAGTGCGGGTTTTATAGCAGGGAAATGAAAGAGACAGAAATTAGCCTAAAATGGTCAATAAACTACTAATTTTTGGGCTGAAACCACTCCTCCAGGGATAGATAGGCTGCTCAAAGCTCTCCTCTCTCACAGGTGAACAGAGAAACTTCCTTATATCCAAGTAAGTTATGGGCAAGCACAGAAACTTGTAACAGTCCTGAATTCAGCACTAAACTGAAAACTGGACTATACTAGCTTAGAAAGGTGGGAAAACAAGTATTTTTTTTGTTTTTTTTTCAGAATATAAAGCAGATACAATCAAAAAACACTTTAAATGCACAGAAATGGCTATCACACTTGAGTGTGTAGCCTACAACAGTTAAACAGGTAATTTAACTCATTCCCTCCAGTACAACTCTTGAGTGTGTACCTTTAACTCCTAGTGGGTGTGGCCTGAGCCTTTAAAAATGAAGATAACACCTTACAATTCTAACAAATACTCATTGAGAGAGGTCAAATATCAATATAATTGTGTTTGCCATCATGTATGCTTCAAGATAAAATATTCAGATACCGTGTATGAAGCATGGTTTTGGAATTATTAATGCAAGTATGAGCAAGTAATATTTGATGCCGAGAGGAGCAGTAGGGGGTAACTGCAGATGCACCTGGAGGCGTCACTCGGATGTAATGACAAAAACGACTTTGTTAAAGTGCAGGCAGTAAAATAAGCACAATATGTAGCTGAAACAAGCTTTGTAAATGACAGAAACTCTAAAAAAAAAAAATCAGAGTTTTAGGCGGAATTAGCTAAAGGCAGCAAACAAAAATGTAGAAAAATGATACTTAATCACTCCAAAAGTCTCTCTTTTATCTCTCTTGTGTATGTATATTTTATTTGTGTAATGTTTGTGTATGATTCTCTCTGTTGTCTAGGAGTCCTGGTGATTGAGAAAAAGTGATCTGAAAGTTGTGTAATCCATTCACGGGTAATGCAATGCAACTGTCCTGAACATTGCTGGAGACTAACGTCCAAGATGATGATGGAAATGGTATTTGACATGGATGCCATAATTACCGAGCTGATAGCAAAGGTGGGTATGACGTGTGATATTTAACAGTCTGCAAGAATTCTGCATTGTCATACATACGCATTTATATTTGTAACCTAATAGTATGTTATTACTGTGCATTACAGGGGATGCCAATGTGGAGATACCATCTGAAAAAATATGACATGGGTGAAGTCAGAAAGTATTGGCAGAGTAGTCATGGTAAATATTGCACAAAGGAAACGTTACAGCTAAGGTAAGTGTGATGTTAATAGCGACAGCCCTTGAAACAAAGGCAACAGCTGATACTCGAGTTTGTAAGGTACACAGTAGTCATAGTGGTTACTGAAAGGAAATTTCACAATATTGTTTTATACATAATTTTTGACTATATGGAGAAGGAATTAGCTTGGAATAAGAGGGCCACTGGTTCAAGGTTGCCATATTCAAAGTGGTTATAGTGTGAAGATAAATTTTATATTGATAACCTCACTAAGGAATGCCAGCTAGAACAGGTCCCAGCATACTGCCTATTGCTGGACAGGAACACTGCAGAAGCATGCTGTGCCTAGGATGATGGACAGTGAGAATGTGACCCATGGCAGGTATGGTTAGTGAAACTGCCTGTTGCATGATGCACTTGCAAAGGAGAGGGAATTGGAGGGTTAACTGGCAGTAAGTTGATTTAAATTTGGGCTGGTGGAATTGAATCACTTAACAGTTGCAATGGTCACAGTCTGGTGATTTGAACTGATGATGGGTGTGACACTAAGTTATGTTGGATGTGGCAAGTGAAGTAAAATGCAATGGTAATGGTATGGTGACTGGAAGTCAGGGTGGTGTGACACTTATGGATTGTTGGATGTGGTAAGGGAAGGAAAATGCAATGATGGGTGCACACACACTTTTATTGTGTGCAGGACAATTTCATATATGTAGTCGCATAGTTGCTTTTAGTTGCAAGGCTTTACTATTAAAGCGAGTATGTTAGTTGCAATAGGGCATTGAATTTCAGAAGGCCATGGACAGAGGTAAATAAAAGAATCAAACTTTGCAAACATGGAGTGTATCTAGGAAGTATGCATTGTAAGAACAAAAAAAACATATGGAGCATATGTAACTAGCAGGAACCAATTTCCACAGACACTCTTTCATAATCTCTGAGAAGCCATTCATTCTAAGACATGAGCATGAATAGTAAGTGTGTGGTCACATGGCATGGGCATTACACTGTTCTAAAATCCTGTGTAGCAGTTATGCCCTCCTAACAGTGTTTCTAGTCCAAGCCATTGTGTAGTGTGCTCCCTGTCACCTGTGCAGATGATGATGGCTGGTACCCTTGAGACATTTTAAGTTGTCTGACCATGTACTAATGTCTGATGCACAGTGTGAGACAGCATTACATTCTAAAGCTGTCACAAAGTTGATGTCAAAGGGGTCTGTGTGATGTGATACATGAATTTTTGGTACCCTTAAGTAATCTGTAGGGCCCATACACATTTTCCACAAAGATAAGAGTGCTATGAAGTCTACGTTTGGATCTCTGGCTACAATACTTAGGATAACTTGCAGTAAGATGTGCAATACTCCCAAGGGTCACACAGCACGGCCTGGTAGAGTGACTTCTAAGATGGTCGAAAGGAAAATTATGGAGGCAAAATTGTCATTTTGTACTCATGACACTGACAGTAGCAGTTCAATCCTGTGCGCTTACTGCCTGAATTGACAAGTTTAGTTAGTACAACAGCAAACTGGATGCTGCAATCCTTATTTTACAGAAGGTTGTAAACCTTCCTAACTGGTGTTTTGTGCAAAATGCACACATTCCTTTCTTAGTTGTGGAGAGACCATGCTAAAAACTGTAATGTGAAAATATGAAGAACTGTGTTTGGCTGTGTAGTGCCGGCTGCAAATTAGCAACTCAATATACGAGCAGTTTAACAGTAAAACTGGAAATATGCACAAAGACAGGGAGTGGCTCAAAATACATTTACTAATCCTGTTAAAGGAATAGAGGATTGCTAAATAGTTTCAACTGAATTAGTGATCACCATATTAGGCTCAAAAAATGTTGCAGTTATCTGCATTATGCAATTAATAGTTAATTTTCCAAATTATTCAGTAGGCCCTAACACCCAAACTAAAAAAAAACTTCACTGCATGGACTGTAGAATACAGTCAGTTTTCAGTAAACTTTTTCTGTGCCAGTATCATAGACACAGGTTTGCAAACTACTGTTTTGCTGTCATTTAAAAAATGTGGAGATGATGCGAATGTCAGGAAATTGCAGAAAATTTGCACAGTAGCACTAAATATATCCATATTATATATGCCCTACACAACTTCAGGGAATTACAAGTATTTGTCAGTGCATATGCCAAGGCTGAGTAATCACATTTAGCATCTACAGCATAACTTGCAGCACAAGTACTCAAATAAGGGTGCTTTTATGGTAGACTAATTGTCACTGAAGTGCCACTAAGCCCTGCAGGACCTTCAGCTCGTCGAAACACTTGTACCTCTAGCATTTACAGTCAGTTTTAAACATTTTCAACACTGCTCACATCAATGCATTCCAGTTTTATTTTCTTTAGAAATCATTTTTTATTGGAGGTCTTACCTTTGAATACTGCAGAAAATGTATGCAAACAGGGAAATTGAAAATAAACAATGGTTAGCTTAGTCACTTCCAACACTCAAAGAACATTTTAATGAAAGATTTGGACAGAGTCTACACCTGTATAACATGATACCTCTTAAAAACAAAGTGCTTTAAATAAACATATTTTTAAACATTTCTAAAACAGTATGCCAAATTTTTTAAATGATAAATCTTTATATCAGGTTCAGTATTGACTTCCAGTTTAGCATCAAACAGGACGATATCTTCACACATGCATTTTGCTGGTCTGTCTTTAACATAAACATTTTAAAAATAAGTAGTCTCTCTACAAGCACATCTGTTGGTCAATACTACAACTATGAAACTTTTACATCTGACTATACAAGGCTCTAACAGACAGAAAAAAGGTTTCTCCTATCCAAAGTTCCAAGTTGTTTCAACCCACAACTGTTTGCCTGTTTCTTATGATCAAAGTTTTCATCTTGCTTAACCACTGACTATTTCTGGATATACGCTTACAGATATTTCAGTCATGGGCAATAATTCCTTTCTAGCCTGCCAATATCCCAAAACAATCATTCCCATACTGTGTCCAAGTTGTTTTTAAAAATATCTAAACTAGTGCTTGCTCTAATATAATTTGGTAGTGTTTTCCATGCATCAGTTACTCTCTCAGAAAACCAAATAGTACAGCTCTCATAGGTTCATAGGTAGGTACTAGGCTATTGGCCCTAGGGCCTCTATAAGATTAGCCAAATGGTACCCTGGCTTTTGCCACCCAAGAAAATTATTTTTCTGTGCCCCTGTCAAGCAGAGCCACAGAAGTGATCCCTGGGGTGAATTTCCTATCTCCCATCCAATCATCAATATTTTTCTTGAAGAGTGCTAATGAGGAGCTCTGTTTGATATAGATAGGTAGTTTGTTCCAGAGTATGGAAAGTCTCTGGGAGAGGAATCTATCCCTCCAGCAGGTTCTGTTTATTGTGGTGACAAGGTTTAGGTCCCTAGAGCGTGTAGCTTGGAGGGACTGGGATATCTTTAAGTGGAACATGTCCAACAGCTCTGGGTTTGGCATAGCTTTGTATGCTAGGCAGAGATCGCCTCTGAGTAGGTGATATGTGACAGAGTAAAGCTGGAGTTTGAGACTGTCTGCGTAGGGCATCTATTTGAGGCCAGTAATCCTCTTTGTGAGGTATTTCTGTGGCCTTTCCAGTTGTTGTAGATGTCTTGTGAGGTACATACCAAAAAGGGCGTTGTACTCTATAATGGGTCTAATGAGTGATGAGTAGAAGGGAACAATGACCTCTTTTTTCCTGGATGGGAAACCTTTTGTGATGAGGTGTGGCACTTAGAAGGATTTCCTGACTATTGTGGCGATGTGATTATCAAAGGAGAGACTACTGTCCACCTGTGTCCCAAGGTCTCTTATAACACTTTCGGTGTTAAGTAGACTACCGCCTATATGTGGTAGTTCATGGTTACAGAGTTTTTACCAAAAGGGATGACAATGCACTTTTTGGCACTGAGCTTGCGGCCATGGCTTTGACACCAGGCATCTGTGTCAGTGAGACCCTTTTGCAGGATGTCCACATCATTAGGAGTTTTGATTATGGCTCTTAGTTTGCAGTCATCTGCAAACTTTGTTAGCCAAAGACCTTCTGTGTTAGCCTGTACTTCAGAGAAGTAGATAGCAAACTGGAGAGGACCTAGGACTAACTCCTGTGGTACTCCACTTGTCACTGGTCTGAAGCTGGATTTAGAGTCTGCTACTTTCACAGTGTGGGTTCTGTCAGTGAGCCAAGTTGGCAACCCATCTTATGACATGGGGATTTATACCTAGTTTTGTGAGTTTATCTATAATTCCAGAGTGGGGGATGGTGCTGAAAGCCTTGGCGAGATCTAGATAGGCTGTGTGATCCACCTTATCCTTATCTACGGCTTTGGTGACTGCTTCAAAGAAGTCTAACAGGTTTAGGAGACATGATCTGCCTTTTACAAACCCGAACTGGGTAGGGTCCAGAGTTTGGAGATTACCAATGTCATTGTTTATAAGTTCCATGATGATATGCTCCATAGCCTTGCAGACCAGGCTCGTCAAGCTAATGGGGTGGTAGTTCCTGGAGTCCGTGGCTCCCCCTTTGTGGTGTGGGATAACCATTGCTGTGCGCCATTCAGTGTGCACAAAGCCTGAGGTGAGGCTATGATTGAACATGTTACTTAGGTGGGGTGCCAGTTTGTTCTGTAGTTCATGTAGAACGTAGCCTGGGATATTGTCAGGTCCCTTGGATGTTGTGTTCTTGGCTTTGGAGAGTGTGTTTTTTTATCTGTGCAGCCGTGATTACAGGAACTTTGCATTCTTCCAGTTTAGCGATGGGCCCTTTAGGGGGTGAGAGAGGGGTAAAGTTAGCAATGAAACTATATGACAGGATGTTGGCAATATCAGTTGATTCTGTATATTTAGTGCCATTGTGCTATAACTCAGAGCAGATCTGAGTGTTGCCATTGAGATTCTTGACATAGCTACAGAATGCTTTGTGGTTGTCTTTAGAATCAGTGTCGATTTTCTTTTCGTAACTAGCTTTGGAGGATTTTATGAGGAATCTCAACTTCTTACTGAAGCTGACCACGGAATTCCTCCAATCATGGGATTTTACTCGTTTTTGCAACAGCTTCTTTCTTCTGTTGTAGAGTTTGTTTATGGCAGGGGACCACCAGATTGGCTTCCTATTTTTGGAGGATAGCATCTTGGTTCTGTTAGGGACTGCACAATCCATGCACTCGTGTAAGTGTTTATAAAGTGCATTTGTATAGGATTCAGCAGACGTACCTCTATTGTCCGTCAGCATGGGTGTTGTGAAGTTTGCCACTTCTGTCTTAAGAAGCGTGAAGTTGGTTTTGGAGAAAATTTTTACGGTGGTTTCCCTAATGGCGGGTGGGGGTGGGATGTGGATTTCTAGGGTGATTTGCTTGTGGTCAGATCTGACCAACGAAAAATTGACCTCTGGTGTGAAACACCAGTTTCCCATGTTGGTAATGACCAGGTCTAGGATATTGCTGCCCCTGGTGGGGGTGTGGATAAGTTGATCCAAGGCATTGGAATTTATGAATTCCAGAAAACTTTGAGCACAAGAGTTGGTACACGAGTAGTTTTCCCAGTTAAGGGTGGGGTAGTTGAAATCGCCCATTATTAGGGTGTTAGGTTGTACCCTAATATTTTCCAGTGTATCAAGAAATGAGGAGTGGGAATCCTGGGGCATGGTGGGCGATCTGTAGCAAGCTACAATTTGGATTGCGGTCATGCCCAGAGTTAGTTGAACTTGGATAATCTCGGATGCATTATGCCGAGCAACTAGCCTGGAGGTGTGGATATCCTTAATGAATATGGACACTCCTCTGCCTTTAGTGCTTCGGTTCAGGTTAGGTGGCCGAAAGGTGTGGTATGAATTATAGCCGAGTAATGCAGGGGTACTCTCTGGAGCCTTGAACCAGGTCTCTGTCACTGCACAGATGTCGATGTTCTCCATTTTAAGGAGTGCCTCGAGTGAGTGCATTTTGAGGTTTAGACTTCTAGCATTAAGTAGCATTACCCTCAGATGTTGCTTGCTTGTACCTGTTACGGTGGTGAATTTGTCATTTGAATCTTGCCTAAAAAAGGCACTATACGGGTGGCAAGAGCCTTAGCCAGTATCTGGAATCCCAAGGGCAGGCCATCTCTGCCAAAGCATCGTGGTTTGTCGATCATGTCATCCCAGGCAGGCACATACTGGATCCCCTTAGAATGACACCAGAAGCTTAGCCAATTGCTGAAGTCAGTCATTTTGTCCTTGTACTGTGGGAACATTCTGGGTGATGGCAGGATGCTACTCAGGGCTAGGGTCATAACTGCCTGGGCTACAAGATCGGACAGCTCCTCCATGTCTCTTTCCATGTAGTCTGGGGAGGTACATCTCAGGTCATTCACACCAACATGGACAATGACAGAGTCATATTTGTACTTGTTGTGGAGTGACCTGAGTGCAAGCGTTATGTGGTGGATCCTGGCACCTGACAGGCAGCTGACAGTAACTTTCTCCTTGTTTAGCCTGATGAGTGGAACATCAGTGTGCCTGACTATAGAGTCACCTATGACTAGAGTGTTGGGTACGTTGTTATGCCTTATGGGCTGTGGTTGAGTGACACATTGAGTTTGTGGGCTATGTGTCATTTGGGTTGTGTTGCGGGGTGGAGGTTGCTTGCGTTTCTGCTTTGGAGGTCCCTGTTGTTTGGGTAGATTTTTTTTTGAGAGCCTCCACGAATGTAGGTGTGTGTTTTGTGTTTCTATGTGTGTGTTTTGGTGGTGTAGGTTTTGAGGGACTAGGTGATGAGTGCGGTGTGGTGCAAGTGTTTACCTTCTCCTCTTGACTGTCTAATCCAGTCTTGGGTGAAGACAGCTTTGCCTCCAGTTTGGCTATGTAAGTGCATCTCTCACAGGTTGTAGTGTTGGGTGGTAGGAGGAGAGGGTTGCCTGTGTACATGAGGCAATTGCTGCATTGCCCCAAGATGCCCAGATTAATCAGGTAGACAGTAGAAAACACCGGGAGCTGACCCTTAATAAATAAGCACCTGTCCAGGCATGTCTAAGTACTAAAAACTGGTTTCCTCTAGACAAGTGAGGAAAGTTGAGTGCTGTAGTAATTTGTAGCTTATTTAGTGCTTACAATGAGATCTTAACAAGTGCTCTGCTCAAAGAAACAGATTTGAGTGCTGAAACTAGAAAACTGTCTAGTTCTAAGAAACAAAATTAAGCTAGAAGGCTACCCTCCAACATACAGAGGCTTGGGGGCTCAGAAGCTTACAAACAGTCCTGGATACAGCAAATCTGTATCTGGACTAGACGACTTACAGGAAAGGCAGGAAACGAGCTTAGAATTGTTTTGTTTTTGGTAAAGTGGAAAGGGGAAAGGAGGAGCAGAAGCTAACTGGGTTGGCCTTCTCAAATGTTCTCCCTGGATTAGGTAGAATGAGGTAATAACGCTAGACTGGGAGGAGTGTCCCAGATCAAATTTACAGTAGGGGCGGGCAACTGCAAAGCCACCAAGTATAAAAACAGGATACCAATAGGGAGGGAGGATGGGAAACAAAAATCAGAACAAACAAACCCAACCAGATGCTTAACAATTGTAGAAAATTTCTAGTTAATACCTTACACACAGTGAAACTAGCTAGAAAAGAATATGCAGACAATAAAAGTGCTATAAATAACTAAAAAATAAGCAAAAAACAGGATACTTAATCCAATACATCACAGATGAATTCACTCAGAGCCCTTCCTCTGACTACCTCCGATTAGCTCAGTGTGAAATATTTCCTGTATAATCACCCAGATTCTCTACTACTCTTTGATAACTCCAAACATTACCAGAGTTGTCTCCAAATGCCTTATATACCTGAATAAGATCTCCTCTTAATTACTATGAAACACTGTACAAGTTCAGACAGTTTAATCTTTCATAACAACTTAAATTTTCACATTGATGGATGTCCTGTATATTTCCACTCTACTCTTTCCAATTTACTCCTACTAGTTTTCTTATAAGGTTTTCATATTATCACATACCCTAGTTTGGGTCTGATGCAATTTACAATGATTTCATAATTTCTGATTTCCTAGACTTTATAAATCTTTTTTATATAGCCTATAGTTTTAGAACCATCATTAACCAATTGGTTGAGAAGATCAGAATAATTCAAAGCTGGATCTACCCCATACACCCAGGTCCTTAAATGTGTCTACAGTTTCAGTCACAGTGTGCTGTGTTACATATTCGCCCTTTAGTTGATGTCTCCAAAATCTCACATGCTTAGTTTTTGATATATTTATCAACATTTTATTCTCCTTTGCCCAAATGATCAATTTAGTCAAGTTCTTTTGCAGACATGCTCTATTTGTAACAGATGTAATAGTTTATCCATTGTCATCTACATGCAGACTATAGAACACCTCCGATGAAAAAGACAGATCTGAAAGATAGAACCTTAACAACTACAGGTCCTAGGAGACAGTTCTGTGAGACACCATGACTATAACCTAACAGTTCAACTGTCCAATTGCTATATGATATTTGCCATGTCCTATTTGTAAGACATTCAGCTATCCATATTTTCAAGATCATATATATATATATATCACTACCTTCTTCGACTTCATTGATCAGTGTTCTTTGTAAGGCTCTATCAAAGGCTGTAGATAAGTCTATATAAATTACATCACACCACACGTTTTCAGTTAAAGCTATTATATTATTATAGGAAGTCTTGTTACAGGTAGTTGTAGATCTATTTTCAACATATAATGTAAGTCACAAAGGAAGCAGAGTACAGCAGAAGTAAGAACAAAACTCCAAATTTAATTCCAAGAATGTGCACTTATAACATACGGATGAGCGCTTTCACCATTACAGATTCTTCAGATCCTTGTATAAAAGTCACAGTAGACCTATTAACTTATCAGAATGTTTATTTACATGTTTTTAGGTCACTATGCAAGTTTTATATATTTTTGTCTTACTTTACATTAACATGTTTATATATGGGAGAGTTCTTTAAATTCTCCAGCATTGCTTTTAATTGTTTAAATTGTTTTAATTGATTAATTGAGCTGCTTATATAAGGGGAGGTCTACTGTGACTTTTATACAAGGATCTGAAGAAGCTGTAATGGTGAAAGCGCTCATCCGTATGTTATAAGTGCACATTCTTGGAATTAAATTTGGAGTTTTGTTCTTACTTCTGCTGTACTCCGCTTCCTTTGTGACTTGCATTATATCTACCTCACGGAACTACAGCGTTTGCTTGCTGAGCAGTGGATTTTACTTTACTTTATTTTTTATTCAGTACGTTTTTTCTGCTTGCCAGCAAGAGTAAGACTCTTTTCTTGGGTAATGGCGAATCATGAACTGGATTATGTCCCGAGAAGTGAAGACCGTGGGACTGGAGCGTTGCAGGCGCGCTTCCAACAGTATTTAAAAGAAACTGTCAGTGCATCTCTGTTTTTTGAGTCTACGCCGACCTCCGATGATGTCATGATGCCGACCTTGAATTTGGAAAGACTACATGCAGTTTTGGATAGCATGGAGAAGGATTTCATGAGGCTCAAACGCTTACAAACACAGCGGATACACTTCCAGTTCTGCCTCGAACAACATATTATTCCGCGAGGTTTAAGGGTTCTTAATATGCCAAATCAAGGCAAGGAACATCCAGATTTACTCGCGAAATGGCAACGCCTGAACATTGAGGTGAGTCGCAAGTATTTGCAACTACTAATTGACTTTTTCCTCCCTGAGGAGGTTAGGTTAACAGATAATATTAAGCGCAAACAGCAGGAGCTGTTTAGTAACTTTTCAGATAAGGTGGTTGCACCATTGTTTGAGAACTTGCTAGATTGTGTGCTAGCGTATGAAAGAAAACTTTTACAGCAGAAAAAACACAAAGCCACCAGGGATATTAATGATTTTAAATTGGGCAATGTATTCTTATGGCCCAGAACAGGGCAGGATTCCTCTATAACGTCTCAGATGCATAGGGATCCTTCTACCCCCATGCCTCCTAGGAAAGTAAAGGAATCTACACACTTTAATTTTATCAACGATGTTACAAGTAATAGTGTAACAAATGACATGAATGTGGGTGTTGTATTGAATGGACATAACAGCATTACTCCTGTGGAGATGGACTCTGCCCAAGTTTGTACTGGGGGGTCACCATCAGTAATGATGCATGTATTTTGGAAGAAATACCACCTGTCGCTGGGACTACCACAGACAATTGCAAGGACTCTGTGGATATTATTCATATTATACATCCCAGTACATGTACTAGAAACAACTTATATCCTGAAGTACATGTGGTTAGAATAGACCTGTTTCTACAAAAGAAGGATCAGAGCCTGTTGTTAAACCTAAGAAAATTACTACTTTGACTGATTCCAGCAAGCTCTCAAGTTTGGATTTGACTTTTCCTCTGCCAATGCGCATGGAGAAAGGTCCTCGCAGACCTCGCTCCATGAGCAGGGGCAGACAGAAGAGGAAATTATCAGGGGATTTTATGCCCCATCAGACTTTAAAGAGAATGTGGAACAACAAGCGTTAATTTATAATTTGTCCCACATTACTCTAACAGATGATGATACCAGTTTATTAAACAAAGGTTTGAATTTTATTCCTAAAAGCCAGAGCAAATTGACTGATACAATGGTGGACTTAAAACTTTTTTGTAGGAATGTAATGCTTAGATTCATTTATAATGATTTTGAGAAAGAATCAGCACAGACCAGGAAGTTTGCTTTTAAGAATTTAAGTGATTTTGTACCAACTCACCACCCATTAGTTGAAGCATTCCTTAAGTTAACAGAGGAGGAATTGTATAGTTACTATAATACTCAACTGGGACCCCAAAAACAGAAGAGGCGGGATAACTTGAGCTTTCGGGAACGTCAGTGTCTGAGGAAATTGCAGAATGATCCTACCATTATAATTAGACCAGCTGATAAAGGTGGGAAAGTTGTAGTATTGGATATGTCATTTTATACGGAGGCTATGTCCTCCATGTTACAGGACAGGTTCTATGAACCTACTTCCATGGAACAGGTTCACTCTGTTGTCAGATATATTCATGACACGCTTTATGATATTCTTAGAAGTAATTTAATAAATAAGGAGCTATATGGATACCTTATGATTTATACACCCACTATACCGATTATACAAGGTCTCC
Organism: Protopterus annectens; assembly: GCF_019279795.1. Lineage (NCBI taxonomy): Eukaryota > Metazoa > Chordata > Ceratodontiformes > Protopteridae > Protopterus > Protopterus annectens. The sequence goes on along the minus strand of NC_056743.1, from coordinate 236,658,092 downwards.
CCAAGGTACACAAAATATGAAGAACCCACCCATGAGACCCATAGTTTCTGGCCGTGGTTGGGTAACTGAACACCTTTCAGTTTTTGTGGAGAAACATCTGAGATGTGTATTGAATGACAGTGTTACAGTCTTGAAGGATTCCAAGCAATTTTTGATTGATCTGTATGAATGTATTGGACACCATGATAGAATCTCTAGTTGTACTTTTGTGACTTTTGACATTCAATCCCTATTTACTGTAATACCTAATGATATAGGACTTGATTATGTGTTAAATTATCTGAAAGCACACAGTACTTACACTGCAGTATTGATAGACCTCATAGTTCATTTTTAGAACTGGTCTTGGAGAACAACTTATTCATGTTCCAAGACCAGATCTATAAACAGCGTGATGGCGTAGCTATGGGCACTCCATGTGCAAATAGCTACGCCAACATGTTCCTTGCATATTGGGAGGAACATGTTTTATTTAAGAATGCACTTTTCTGTGAACATGTGGTGTTCTACAGAAGGTTTGTTGATGACCTTTTTGTTCTTTGGAATGGAACATCAGAAGAGCTGGAATTAATGCTATCCATTATGAATGATTTAACTACATTCCTTACTTTTACCATGAACTATTCCACACATAGAATTGATTTTTTAGACCTATATATTGAGAGATTAACAGATGATATGATAAATACGGAGGTCTATTGCAAGGCATGTTACTGCAATTCCTTGTTATTAAGGTCTAGTATGCACCCACAATTTGTTTTTAAGAATATAATGAAAGGACAGGCCATTAGAGCCTCGAGATTGAACCCCACTGAACAGGGATTTATCTCAGAATTAGACAATCTGAGAAATAGATTACTGACCCGGGGATACAAGGATAATGAGATTATACCATACATGGAGGAAGCATACATGTCACGCACCACTTCAGGTGCACCATACTTTGGACCCAGGGTCCAAGATCAAACCGTTGGAGATCATATGTTAAATAGATCTATTAAATTTTCTACTCTGTATACTTCTGATCAATATCAGTTAAAGGAAATTATTAGGAAACATTGGGATATTCTCCTGGTTGATGATGACTTGAAACGCATTGTGGGGGAGACACCAAGTTTCCTATTTCGGAATAAGAGCAACCTAAAGCGATTGCTTTGTCACCCCAGACATGATAGGATTATGAAGAACACTGGTCACACTAAACCCTGTGGTCACTGCAACTTCTGTTCATTTATTGATAGCAGTGAGGTGTTTATACACCGGATTTACACACCATTTTCTCCATCAAGGCAGATGCAGATTGTATGACACCTAATGTGGTGTATTTAGCTACTTGTCAGGCATGCCCGAGTTTCTATGCTGGTAAAACTAACCGGCCGTTAAGGGATAGAATGAGAGAGCATATTTACCACATGAGAAAGGGCACTTTACACAATGCCTTAGCAAAACATATAACCACCAATGACAATGATCATACTTTCTTGTTCCGGGTCCTAGAGATAATTGTTGTGAATAAGAGGGGTGGTAATACTATGAATCTTACTGAATCTAAGGAGACTGACTGGATCATTCGTTTGAAAGCTGATAGGGGGCTTGGGTTGAATGATAGAGCTTCTATAAAACCTAAGCTGAGACAAGCCAGGCACATAAAATGAACTATCATTTATTTGTATATGTTCTTGATTATGTATTTTATCAATATTAACTTATCAGAATGTTTATTTACATGTTTTTAGGTCACTATGCAAGTTTTATATATTTTTGTCTTACTTTACATTAACATGTTTATATATGGGAGAGTTCTTTAAATTCTCCAGCATTGCTTTTAATTGTTTAAATTGTTTTAATTGATTAATTGAGCTGCTTATATAAGGGGAGGTCTACTGTGACTTTTATACAAGGATCTGAAGAAGCTGTAATGGTGAAAGAGCTCATCCGTATGTTATAAGTGCACATTCTTGGAATTAAATTTGGAGTTTTGTTCTTACTTCTGCTGTACTCCGCTTCCTTTGTGACCTACATTATATCTACCTCACGGAACCTTTCCAGTTCTGACAATAATTTATCCAAAATAACCTTTTCTGTTATTTTCCACAATTACAAACTAAACTTCTGGGGGTGTTGACCAGTTGATCCAGGGCGTTTGAGTTTAAAAATTCTAGGAAATGTTGGGCAAGGGAGTTAGTACTTGAGTAGTTCTCCCAGTTAATGTTTGGGTAACTGAAATCACCCAATATCAGGGTGTTTGATAGCACCTTTATGTTTCTCAGTGTTTCTGGAAATGTGGAATGGGGTTCCTGGGACATGGTGGATGATCTGTAGCAAGCTACAATTTGAATTGCAGTTCTGCCCATTGTTAGATGCACATGGATGATCTCTGCAGCATCGTGCTGTGCCACTAACTTGGAGTTATGGGTATCCTTGATGAATATGGATACGCCCCTGCCTTTTTTATTTCGGTCCGCGTTGTGTGGCTGAAATGTATAGTATGAGTTATAGCCTGGTAGTGCTGGGGTGCTCTGTGGAGCCTTAAACTAGGTTTCTGTTACTGCACATATATCGATTTTCTCCATACTGAGGAGTGCCTCAAGTGCATGCATTTTGAGGTTTAGACTTCTGGCACTGAGTAGCATTACCCTCAGTGTTTTGTTACTTGTGCTATTTACAGTGGTAGGTTTGTCTTTTGAGCCTTGCCTAAAAAAAGGCACTATGGGGGTGGCAAGAGCCTTGGCCAGTATTTGAAAGCCTAAGGGTGACAGGTGCAAGCCATCTCTAGCGAAGCAGCGTGGCTTGTCGAGCAGGTCATCCTAGGCTGACAGACACTGGATCCCCTTTGAATGACACCAGAAGCTTAGCCAATTGTTGAAATTGATCATTTTTTCTTTATACCGTGGTATCATTCTTGATGAGGGCAGGAGGCTACTCAGGGTCAGGGTCATACCGACCTGGGCTACGTGATCAGACAGCTCTTCCATGTCTCTTTTCATGTAGTCCATGGAGGTACGGCTCAGGTCATTCATACCAACATGGACAATGACAGAGTCGTATTTGTACTTGTTATGGAGTGACCTGAGTGCTTGTGTTATGTGGCAGATCCTGGCACCTGACAGGCAGCTAACAGTAACCCTCTCCTTGTTCAGCCTAGTGAGTGGGACGTCAGTGTGCCTGACTACAGAGTCACCTATTACTAGTGTGTTGGGTATGTTATTTTGCCTTAAGGGCTGAAATTGCATGGCACACTGGTTTTGTGAAGTATATGTTTTATGGTTTGTGTTGGGGGGTGGACGTTGCTTGGATGTTTGCTTTGGAGGTCCTGTTGCTTTTGCAGATTTTTATTTAGAGCCTCCGAGTATGTTTTTGTGTATTTATGTGTGTTTTTTGCCAGTGCTGGTTTCATAGGTCTATGTGAGACTGTTGGTGTGATGCAAGTAATTCCCTCCTCCTCTTGACTGTCTGGTCCAGTCTTGGGTTGAGAGAGCTTAGCCTCCAGTTTGGCTGTATAACTGCATCGCTGGTATGTATTAGTGTTTGGTGGTAGGAGGATAGGGTTGTCTATGTACATGAGGCAGTTGTAACATTGCCTCAAAATGCCCAGATTCACCAGTTGGACCGGAGAGTACTCCTGAAACTGCCCTTTGGACATGCCTGGATAGGTACAGTGAGCTGTTTTACTGATTGGCTGATAAGGTCGAATAGAGAGCCTTGTCATTCTGTACAGTATACGGGGGTCTAGTGCTAAGGTTTATTAGTGCTTGCTATGAGTTTTGAGCAAGTGCCAGGCTGAGAAGTGAATGGTTTGAGTGCTTAAGTTAAAAGTTTGTCTAGTTCCAAGGGAAAAATTGAAAGTAGACTTTGTGAAGCCGGGAATAGTTACACCGTAGCTAACAGGATCTGCCCAGCATGCAAAACCGCGCTAATGCGGGTTTTATAGCAGGGAATTGAAAGAGATAGAAATTAGTCCAAAATGGTCAATAAACTAATTTTTGGGCTGAAACCACTCCTCCAGGGATAGATAGGCTGCTCAAAGCTCTCCTCTCTCAAAGGTGAACAGATAAACTTCCTTATATCCAAGTAAGTTATGGGCAAACACAGAAAATTGTAACACAGTCCTGAATTCAGCACTAAACTGAAAACTGGACTATACTAGCTTAGAAAGGTGGGAAAACAAGTATTTTTTTTTTTTTTTCAGAATATAAAGCAGATACAATCAAAAAACACTTTAAATGCACAGAAATGGCTATCACAATTGAATGTGTAGCCTACAACAGTTAAACAGGTAATTTAAAGACAAAAACGACTTTGTTAAAGTGCAGGCATTAAAATAAGCACAATATGTAGCTGAAACAAGCTTTGTAAATCACAGAAACTCTAAAAAAAAAAAAAATCAGAGTTTTAGGCGGAATTAGCCAAAGGCAGCAAGAAAATGCAGAAAAATGATACTTAATCACTCCAAAGCCTCTCTTGTGTATGTATATTTTATTTGTGTATGATTCTCTCTGTTGTCTAGGAGTCCTGGTGATTGAGAAAAAGTGATCTGAAAGTTGTGTAATCCGTTCACAGGTAATGCAATGCAACTGTCCTGAACATCGCTGGAGACTAACGTCCAAGATGATGATGGAAATGGTATTTGACATGGATGCCATAATTACCTAGCTGATAGCAAAGGTGGGTATGACGTGTGGTATTTAACAGTCTGCAACAATTCTGCACTGTCATACATACGCGTTTATATTTGTAGTCTAATAGTATGTTATTACTGTGCATTACAGGCGATGCCAATGTGGAGATACCATCTGAAGAAATATGACATGGATGAAGTCAAAGTATTGGCAGAGTAGTCATGGTAAATATTGCACAAAGGAAATTTTACAGCTAATTAAGTGTGATGTTAATAGCGACAGCCCTTGAAACAAAGGCAACAGCTGATACTCGAGTTTATAAGGTACACAACAGTCATAGTTGTTACTGAAAGGAAATTTCACAATATTGTTTTATACATAATTTTTGACTATATGGAGAAGGAATTAGCTTGGAATAAGAGGGCCACTGGTTCAAGGTTGCCATATTCAAAGTGGTTATAGTGTGAAGATAAATTTTATATTGATAACCTCACTAAGGAATGCCAGCTAGAACAGGTCCCAGCATACTGCCCATTGCTGGACAGGAACACTGCAGAGGCATGCTGTACCTAGGATGATGGACAGTGAGAATGTGACCCATGGCAGGTATGGTTAGTGAAACTGCCTGTTGCATGATGCACTTGCAAAGGAGAGGGAATTGGAGGGTTAACTGGCAGTAAGTTGATTTAGATTTGGGCTGGTGGAATTGAATCACTTAACAGCTGCAATGGTCAGAGTCTGGTGATTTGAACTGATGATGGGTGTGACACTAAGTTATGTCGGATGTGGCAAGAGAAGTAAAATGCAATGGTAATGGTATGGTGACTGGAAGTCAGGGTGGTGTGACACTTATGGATTGTTGGATGTGGTAAGGGAAGGAAAATGCAATGATGGGTGCACACACTGCTTGTAACATGAAAATTAAAAGCAGTGGGAGGTCAATGCTACTAATTAGTGGACGTGCTGTACATGAATTACAACGTCTTATAGCAAAACATTCATTCACATAGTTAAAGTCATTGATAATCTTGTAAACTGAAATTTGGCAACTTAATGCAGGCACCACCCATAGGATATGTCGACTGCTGCTCAAGCACAGTGGAATTATTACTTTTATTGTGTGCAGGACAATTTCATACATGTAGTCGCATAGTTGTTTTTAGTTGCAAGGCTTTACTATTAAAGAGAGTATGTTAGTTGCAATAGGGCATTGAATTTCAGAAGGCCATGGACAGAGGTAAATAAAAGAATCAAACTTTGCAAACATGGAGTGTATCTAGGAAGTATGCATTGTAAGAACAAAAAACATATGGAGCATATGTAACTAGCAGGAACCAATTTCCACAGACACTCTTTCATCATCTCTGAGAAGCCATTCATTCTAAGACATGAGCATGAATAGCAAGTGTGTGGTCACATGGCATGGACATCACACTGTTATAAAATCCTGTGTAGCAGTTATGCCCTCCTAACAGTGTTTCTACTCCAAGCCATTGTGTAGTGTGCTCCCTGTCACCTGTGCAGATGACGATGGCTGGTACCCTTGAGACATTTTAAGTTGTCTGACTATGTACTAATGTCTGATGCACAGTGTGAGACAGCATTATATTACAAAGCTGTCACAAAGTTGATGGCAAAGGGGTCTGTGTGATGTGAGAGTGCTATGAAGTCTACGTTTGGGTCTCTGGCTACAATATTTAGGATAACTTGCAGTAAGATGTGCAATATTCCCAAGGGTCATGCAGCACGGCCTGGTAGAGTGACTTCTAAGGAGGTCGACAGGACAATTATGGAGGCAAAATTGTCATTTTGTACTCATGACACTGCCAGTAGCAGTTCAATCCTGTGCGCTTACTGCCTGACTTGACAAGTTTAGTTAGTACAACAGCAAACTGAATGCTGCAATCCTTATTTTACAGAAGAGTGTAAACCTTCCTAACTGGTGTTTCGTGCAAAATGCACACATTCCTTTCTTAGTTGTGGAGAGACCATGTCAAAAACTGTAATGTGAAAATATGAAGAACTGTGTTTGGCTGCGTAGTGCCGGCTGCAAATTAGCAACTCAATATACGAGCAGTTTAACAGTAAAACTGGAAATATGCACAAAGACAGGGAGTGGCTCAAAATACATTTACTAATCCTGTTAAAGGAATAGAGGATTGCTAAATAGTTTCAGCTGAATTAGAGATAATCATATTATGCTCAAAAATGTTGCAGTTATCTGCATTATGCAATTAATAGTTAATTTTCCAAATTATTCAGTAGGCCTTGACACCCCAACTAAAAAAAAACTTCACTGCATGGACTGTAGAATACAGTCAGTTTTCAGTACACTTTTACTGTGCCAGAATCAGACACAGGTTTGCAAACTACTGTTTTGCTGTCATTTAAAAAATGTGGAGATGATGCGAATGTCAGGAAATTACAGAAAATTTGCACAGCAACACTAAATATATCCATATTATATCTGCCCTACACAACTTCAGGGAATTATACAAGCATTTGTCAGTGCATATGCCAAGGCTGAGTAATCACATTTAGCATCTACAGCATAACTTGCAGCACAAGTACTCAAATAAGGGTGCTTTTATGGTAGACTAATTGTCACTGAAGTGCCACTAAGCCCTGCAGGACCTTCAGCTCGTCGAAACACTTGTACCTCTAGCATTTACAGTCAGTTTTAAACATTTTCAACACTACTCACATCAATGCATTCCAGTTTTATTTTCTTTAGAAATCATTTTTTATTGGAGGTCTTACCTTTGAATACTGTAGAAAATGTATGCAAACAGGGAAATTGAAAATAAACAATGGTTAGCTTAGTCACTTCAATACTCAAAGAACATTTTAATGAAAGATTTGGACAGAGTCTACACCTGTATAACACAATACCCTCTTAAAAACAAAGTGCTTCAAATAAGCATATTTTTAAACATTTCTAAAACAGTATGCCAAATTTTTTAAATGATAAATCTTTACATCAGGTTCAGTATCGATTTCCGGTTTAGCATCAAACAGGATGATATCTTCACACATGCATTTTGTTGATCTGTCTTTAACATAAACATTTTAAAAATAAGTAGTCTCTCTACAAGCACATCTGTTAGTCAATACTACAACTATGAAACTTTTACATCTGACTATACAAGGCTCTAGCAGACAGAAAAAAAGGTTTCTCCTATCCAGATTGTTTCAACAGCACTATCTGTCCAATTTTAAACCCACAACTGTTTGCCTGTCTCTTATGATCGAAGTTTTCATCTTGCTTAACCACTTGACTATTTCTGGATATACACTTACAGATATTCAGTCATGGGCAATAATTCCTTTCTAACCTGCCAATATCCCAAAACAATCCATACGGTGTCCAAGTTGTTTTTAAAAATATCTAAACTAGTGCTTGCTCTAATATAATTTGGTAGTGTTTTCCATGCATCAGTTACTCTCTCAGAAAACCAAATAGTACAGCTCTCATAGGTTCATAGGTAGGTACTAGGCTATTGGCCCTAGGGCCTCTATAAGACTAGCCAAACGGTACCCTGGCTTTTGCCACCCAAGAAAATTATTTTCCTGTGCCCCTGTCAAACAGAGCCACAGAAGTGATCCCCGGGGTGAATTTCCTATCTCCCATCCAATCATCCCCATCCAATCATCAAGATTTTTCTTGAAGAGTGCTAATGAGGAGCTTTGTTTGATATAGATAGGTAGTTTGTTCCAGAGTATGGGAAGTCTCTGGGACAGGAATCTATCCCTCCTGCAGGTTCTGTTTATTGTGGTGACAAGGTTTAGGTCCCTAGAGCGTGTAGCTTGGAGGGACTGGGATATCTTTAAGTGGAGCATGTCCAACAGCTCTGGGTTTGACATAGCTTTGTATGATAGGCAGAGATCACCTCTGAGTAGGTGATATGCGACACAGTAAAGCTGGAGTTTTTTGAGACGGTCTGCGTAGGGCATCTATTTGAGGCCAGTAATCCCCTTTGTGAGGTATTTCTATGGCCTTTCCCATTGTTGTAGATGTCTTGTGAGGTACATACCAAAAGGGGTGTTGTACTCTATAATGGGTCTAATGAGTGATGAGTAGAGGGGAACAATGACCTCTTTTTTCCTGGATGGGAAACCTTTTGTGATGAGGTGTGCCACTTAGAAGGATTTCCTGACTACTGTGGCGATGTGATTATCAAAGGAGAGACTACTGCCCACCTGTGTCCCGAGGTCTCTTATAACACTTTCGGTGTTAAGTAGACTACCGCCTATGTGGTAGTTCATGGTTATAGAGTTTTTACCAAAAGGGATGACAATGTACTTTTTGGCACTGAGCTTGCAGCCATGGCGTTGACACCAGACATCTGTCTCAGTGAGGCCCTTTTGCAGGATGTCTACATCGTTAGGAGTTTTGATTATGGCTGCTAGTTTGCAGTCATCTGCAAACTTTGTTAGCCAAAGACCTTCTGTGTTAGCTTGTACTTCAGAGAAGTAGATAGCAAACAGGAGAGGACCTAGGACTAAATCCTGTGGTACTCCACTTGTCACTGGTCTGAAGCTGGATTTAGAGTCTGCTACCTTCACAGTGTGGGTTCTGTCAGTGAGCCAGTTGGCATACCATCTTATGACATAGGGATTTATACCTAGTTTAGTGAGTTTATCTATAATTCCAGAGTGGCGGATGGTGTCGAAAGCCTTGGCGAGATCTAGATAGGCTGTGTGATCCACCTTATCCTCATCTACAGCTTTGGTGACTGCTTCAAAGAAGTCTAACAGGTTTAGGAGACATGATCTGCCTTTTACAAACCCGAACTGGGTAGGGTCCAGAGTTTGGAGATTACCAATGTCACTGTTTATAAGTTCCATGATGATACGTTCCATAGCCTTGCAGACCAGGCCCGTCAGGCTAATGGGGCGGTAGTTCCTGGGGTCCGTGGCTCCCCCTTTGTGGTGTGGGATAACCGTTGATGTGCGCCATTCAGTAGGCACAAATCCTGAGGTGAGGCTATGAATTCTCACTGGAAATCCACATCCTGCCCCCACCCCCAGCACAAAAGACCACAGTGAAGAATTTCTCAAAAGCTGACTTCACACTTCTTAAGACTGAAGTGGTATCCTTCAAGGCCCCTGGGCCAGTGAAAACCACAGCCCACACTGCTGAATCCTTTATAAAAGCTTTCTACGGACACCTTCAAGAATGCATGGATCATGCAATCCCAAATAAAACCAAGACCCATTCCCCGAAAGGCAGGTGTCCTGTCTGATGGACCCCAGCCATAAACAAGCTTTACAACAGGAGGAGGAAGCCACTACATGACAGAGCAAAATCCCCAAAAGGGAAGGCATCTCTGATCACTCATAAAATCATCCAAGGCCAACTTCGAGAGAAGAATCGCAAAAGACACTAAAGACAATCACAAGGCCTTCTTTAGTTATGTTAGAAACCTGGGTGGAAACTCCCAGATATGCTCAGAGTTGGTCCAAAATGACAAAAAATACACTGAACCCACAGACATTGCCAACATACTGGCAGAGAGGTTCAGTGCAAATTTCTCTCCCCCCTCCCCCCAAAAGGGGAAATATTTATCCCAGCAGAGTATAGCCTCCCTGACATCTCAGATGCCAAGGTGAGAGACGCCCTCTCCAAAGCTAAAAACACAGCATCAATGGGACCAGACGGTATCCAGGGTTGCTTGCTACATGAACTCCAAGAGGAACTAAACCCGCACATAAGGCTGCTGTTTAATCTTAGCCTTACTTCAGGATACGTACCCAAAGAATGGCGTACAGCAACAGTAGTCCCACTCCACAAAGGAGGTGCTTCTACGAACCCTGGAAATTACCGCCCCATAAGCTTGGTGAGCCTGGTCTGCAAAGCTACAGAGAGGATCATTATGGAACTCATAAACAAAGACATTGGGGACCTACAGACACTGGATCCTACCCAATTCGGCTTTGTCAAGGGCAGATCCTGCCTTTTGAACCTGGTCGACTTTTTTGAAATAGTCACTAAGGCCATTGATGAGGGTAAAGCAGTTCACACAGCCTACCTTGATCTTGCAAAAGCCTTCGACACAATACCCCACTCGGGCATCATAGACTAGCTCACCAGCTTAAACGTAAACCCATATGTCATAAGATGGGTTGCAAACTGGCTCAAGGACTGAACCCACAAGGTCAGAATTGCTGGAGCCATGTCAGACTCTAAGCCAGTCACAAGCGGTGTCCCACGGGACTCGGTCCTGGGACCCCTCTTGTTCGGCATTTATTTTTCCGAGGTGCAAGCAAACATAGGAGGATTGTGGCTAACAAAGTTCGCAGATGACTGCAAACTGGGTGCCATAATTGATACTCCAGCGGACACAAGCATCCTTCAGAAAGGCCTCATAGAAATGGATAACTGGTGCCAGAGCCATGGCCTTAAACTGAACGCCAAAAAATGTATAGTCATACCCTTTGGGAAAAACAAAGTACCCACAAATTACCACATCGGTGGTAATCCATTAAGTACAGAAGAAGTAATCAGGGACCTAGGGACCCAAGTTGACAGTAACCTCTCATTTGACACTCACGTTGCCAAGGTGGTTAGGAAGACTTTCTATATTAACCATCTTATCATGAAAGGATTCACATCTAGATCAAGAGAGGTCATTGTGCCCCTGTACTCTTCCCTTATCAGGCCCATAATTGAGTACAATGCCCCATTTGGGATGTACCTTACACGACACCTGCAGCAGTTAGAAAGACCCCAAAAGTACCTCATCAAGAGGATCAAGGGTCTCAAACATATGTCATATGCTGCCCGGCTGAAGAAACTCCAGCTCCATTCAGTCGCATACTGCCTACTCAGAGCCGATCTATGTCGGACGTACAAGGCCATGTCCAATCCGGAATTAAAGGACATGCTCCACCTCAGAAAATCCAAATCCACCAGAACCACGAGAGCGAGAGATTTGAACCTCAACATAGAAATAAATAGGACGTGCTGGAGGGACAGATCCATAACCCAGAGGCTCCCTACACTGTGGAACAGAATCCCAGTCCATGTTAGGCAGAGCCCCTCACTGACTGTCTTCAAGAGAAATCTTGACGAGTGGATGGGAGATCGTAGGTTTACCCCGGGGGTCACTTCTGTGTCACTACTAGACAGAGGCACAGTAAAATAAACCCAAAATGGGCTTAGTATTCTCATTCCAAGGGGTGGCGAAAGCCACACACACTCGGGCTAGGCTTATAAATGCCCTAGGGCAGATAGCCTAGTATGAACCTATGAACCCATTGAACATGGTACTTAGGTGGGGTGCCAGTTTGTTCTGTAGTTCATGTAGAATGCAGCCTGGGATATTGTCAGGTCCCTTGGATGCTGTGTTCTTGGCTTTGGAGAGTGTGTTTTTTATCTGTGCAGCCGTGATTACAGGAACGTTGCATTCTTCCGGTTTAGTGATGGGCCCTTTAGGGGGGGAGAGAGGGGTAAAGTTAGCACTGAAACTATTTGACAGGATGTTGGCAATATCAGTTGATTCTGTATATTTAGTGCCATTGTGCTGTAACTCAGAGCAGATCTGAGTGTTGCCATTGAAATTCTTGACATGGCTACAGAATGCTTTGTGGTTGTCTTTAAAATCAGTGTCGATTTTCTTTTCGTAACTAGCTTTGGAGGACTATATGAGGGATCTCAGCTTCTTACCGAGGCTGACCACGGAGTTCCTCCAATCATAGGATTTTACTCTTTTTTGCAACAGTTTCTTTCTTCTGTTGTAGAGTTTGTTTATGGCAGGAGACCACCATATTGGCTTCCTTTTTTTGGAGGATAGCATCTTGGTTCTGTTAGGGATTGCATGAGCCATGCATTCGTGTAAGTGCTTATAAAGTGCATTTGTATAGGATTCAGCAGACGTACCTCTACTGTCCGTAAGCATGGATGTTGTGAAGTTTGCCACTTCTGTCTTAAGAAGAGTGAAGTTGGTTTTGGAGAAATTTTTTACGGCGGTTTCCCTAATGGCGGGTGGGGGTGGGATGTGGATGTCTAGGGTGATTTGCTTGTGGTCAAATCTGACCAACAAGGAATTGACCTCTGGTGTGAAACACCAGTTGCCCATGTTGGTAATGACCAGGTCTAGGATACTGCTGCCCCTGGTGAGGGTGTGGATAAGTTGATCCAAGGCATTGGAATTTATGAATTCCAGAAAACGTTGAGCACAAGAGTTGGTACATGAGTAGTTTTCCCAGTTAATGGTGGGGTAGTTGAAATCGCCCATTATTAGGGTGTTAGGTTGTACCCTAATATTTTCCAGTGCATCAAGAAATGAGGAGTGGGAATCCTGGGGCATGGTGGGGGGTCTGTAGCAAGCTACAATTTGGACTGCGGTCTTGCCCAGAGTTAGTTGCACTTGGATAATCTCGGATGCATTATGCTGAGCAACTAGCCTGGAGGTGTGGATATCATTAGTGAATATGGACACACCTCCGCCTTTAGTGCTTCGGTTCAGGTTAGGTGGCCGAAAGGTGTGGTATGAATTATAGACAGGTAATGCAGGGATACTCTCTGGAGCCTTGAACCAGGTCTCTGTCACTGCACAGATGTCGATGTTCTCCATTTTAAGGAGTGCCTCGAGTGAGTGCATTTTGAGGTTTAGATTTTTAGCATCAAGTAGCATTACCCTCAGATGTTGCTTGCTTGTACCTGTTACTGTGGTGAATTTGTTATTTGAATCTTGCCTAAAAAAGGCACTATATGGGTGGCAAGAGCCTTAGCCAGTATCTGGAATCCCAAGGGCGACAGGTGCAGGCCATCTCTGCCAAAGCATCGTGGTTTGTTGATCATGTCATCCCAGGCAGACAGATACTGGATCCCCTTAGAATGACACCAGAAACTTAGCCAATTGCTGAAGTCAGTCATTTTGTCCTTGTACTGTGGGGACATTTTGGGTGATGGCAGGATGCTACTCAGGGCTAGGGTGATACCTGCCTGGGCTACAAGATCGGACAGCTCCTGCACGTCTCTTTTCACGTAGTCTAGTGAGGAACGTCTCAGGTCATTCACACCAACATGGACAATGACAGAGTCATATTTGTACTTGTTGTGGAGTGACCCGAGTGCAAGCGTTATGTGGTGGATCCTGGCACCTGACAGGCAGCTGACAATAACTTTCTCCTTGTTTAGCCTGATGAGTGGAACATCAGTGTGCCTGACTATAGAGTCACCTATGACTAGAGTGTTGAGTACGTTGTTATGCCTTATGGGCTGTGGTTGAGTTGCACACTGAGTTTGTGGTCTATGTGTCATTTGGGTTGTGTTGGGGGGTGGAGGTTGCTTGCGTTTCTGCTTTGGAGGTCCCTGTTGCTTGGGTAGATTTTTTTTGAGAGCTTCCACGAATGTAGGTGTGTGTTTTGTGTTTCTATGCGTGTATTTTGTTGGTGTAGGTTTTGAGGGACTATGTGATGAGTGTGGTGTGGTGCAAGTGTTTACCTTCTCCTCTTGACTGTCTAGTCCAGTCTTGGGTGAAGACAGCTTTGCCTCCAGTTTGGCTATGTAAGTGCATCTCTCACAGGTTGCAGTGTTGGGTGGTAGGAGGAGAGGGTTGTCTGTGTACATGAGGCAATTGCTGCATTGCCCCAAGATGCCCAGATTCATCAGGTAGACAGGAGAAAACACCGGGAGCTGACCCTTAGACATGCCTGGACAGGTGCTTATTTATTAAGTACTAAAAACTGTTTTCCTCTAGACAAGTGAGGAAGGTTGAGTGCTGTAGTAATTTGTAGCTTATTTAGTGCTTACAATGAGATCTGAACAAGTGCTGAGCTCAAAGAAACAGATATGAGTGCTGAAACTAGAAAACTGGCTAGTTCTAAGAAACAAAATTAAGCTAGAAGGCTACACTCCAACATACAGAGGCTTGGGGGCTCAGAAGCTTACAAACAGTCCTGGATACAGCAAATCTGTATCTGGACTAGACGACTTACAGGAAAGGCAGGAAACGAGCTTAGAATTTTTTTTTTTTGGTAAAGTGGAAAAGCGAAAGGAGGAGCAGAAGCTAACTGGGTTGGCCTTCTCAAATGTTCTCCCTGGATTAGGTAGAATGAGGTAATAACACTAGACTGGAAGGAGTGTCCCAGATCAAATTTACAGTAGGGGCGGGCAACTGCAAAGCCACCAAGTATAAAAACAGGATACCAATAGGGAGGGAGGATGGGAAACAAAAATCAGAACAAACAAACCCAACCAGATGCTTAACAATTGTAGAAAATTTCTAGTTAATACCTCACACACAGTGAAACTAGATAGAAAAGTATATGCAGACAATAAAAGTGCTATAAATAACTAAAAAATAAGCAAAAAACAGGATACTTAACTCATTCACTCTGGAGCAGCTCTGAAAAAGCTGCCTGCTTAATTCCACCATAGGAACAACAGTGCAGCCTGAGCTTCTTTTCAGAAAATCCATTTCTAATACCATACAGAAAAACAAATGTTCATAACTCTTTAACTGTAGGAGGTAGACTAAAAATGTAAACGCAGAAGTTGTTCAGCAGACACTGACCTTTCCAACAGTATAAATGTTGATAGTGCATATCA
>NC_056743.1:236467915-236617915 GCF_019279795.1 Protopterus annectens | reverse complement strand
AGCAAACAAAAAGGGCAAATATTTGTCCCCACTCTCTCTCAAACTGGTCTGCAAATACCTGTAGCATGGTCTTTAGAGTAGAATTTAACCTCTCCACAAGACCATTAGTCTGGGGTTTTAAGGGGCAGTCTTTAGGTGCTTCACCCCACAGTGCTCCCACAGATAAGCCAGCAGGTCTGACATGAAATTGGCACCTCTGTCGGTCAATATTTCTGTTGGGAAACCTACCCTGCTGAAAATCACTAGCAAAGCATTTGCCACCCTTTCTGCTGTGATGGAGGACAGAGCCACTGCCTCAGGGTATCTAGTAGCATAATCTACTACCGCTAGGATATACTTCTTCCCTGTGGAACTTGGGGTACTCAGAGGCCTCACAGTATCAATAGCTACCCTCTGAAATAGCACATCAATCACAGGGAAAGGCATTAAAGGAGCGTTGACCTTGTCTCCTGCCTTGTTTACTTTTTGGCACTGCTTACAGGTCCTGCACTGTTTCTAAACTTCCTAATGTTTTTTAGTGTAATTAAATGTTAATTAATTGATTAATGAGCAGACTTTCCCCTTTTTGTGGTATATAACCCCTACAAGCCACACGTTTAAATGATTTTGATTTGAAGGGTGGATGGTGGCAAACTATAAAGCTTCAATTTATTTTTTTGTCTCATCTTAAGTTTTGTCCTATCTTTGTGATTGTGTTTGAGGACTTTGTTCCCTATATTTCATATGTTTTTTATGTATTTGGTGCTTTATATTATTTTTTATACAGGTCCTGCACTACCTTGTTATATCCCTGGCAACCTCAGGCCAATAAACGTTTTGCATAACACGTCTCTTGGTACACTTTATGGCCATATGACCTGCAAAAGGAATATCATGAGCTATGGCTAGAAGTGCCAGACAGTAGGCTACGGGCACTACCAACTACTGTATTACCTAATCTTTTAGCCTACCCACAGGGGTCCACTCTCTATACAGTAACCCTTTCTTCCAGTATACAACCCCCCTTTCCTTGAGAGTCGGACACCTGAGCTACCTCCGTCAAGCCTTGTAATGTAGGGTCTGAGAGCTGAGCCTGTCTCAACTCTGGCTTTGTGACTTTTCCCAGCTCCCCTTCCACAGGAAGTCTGGTATCTTCTGACAGTGCTGCCTCACTGTTAGCCTGGGTACTACCACTCTCCTCTGCCCTTGCAGTCACCCTGTCCATAGCGAACATTAGTACCTACCAGCAGCTATGGTTCATCTTCAGGCTCACTGCTACAGGGTAGCTCCCTCCCTAAATTAGCCTCATCAGCAGTCCTGGCTTTAGAGATGTGGTCTATCTGGGTCTCCCCCAGGCTACCAGGCCCGCATGCCTGCCTCCAAGCCTGACTGCATGTCACTGCATGCATGCAAGGTACTGCATTATCAGTCATTCCCTATCAAGACATCTGCAGGGATATCCTCAAACACACCTACTTGCTTGCTTCCTTTTCCACCCTCTCAGTCAAGGTAAACCCTGGCCAAAGGCATTTGGAGTGGGGCCCCTCCTAAAGCTTTGACTACAGTGGACTGCCCAGGTAAGTACTGCTCCTCTTTAACCATTGCAGGCTTCACAATGGTTATTTCAGAGACTCTGTCTTGGCAGTGGCCTGTTTCCATCCAGCAAGATAAGATACAAACTCTGGTGGTAGTTTGATACCCTTGTTGTCTCATGACAACTTACCACTGGCTTTTTGTTATTTCCACTTGCTGGCTCCTTGTTCCCCACCTTACTTCCATGGACATCTGTATGCTACATGGCCCTGATGATTACACTTAAAACATTTAACCCTTGATCCTGGCTGTGTACCTGAACTAGTGACTTCCCTTGTTACTGGCGGACTCTGTTGGGGCAGTTTAGGCTGCCGATCATGGGTTCCCATATATCCTTGTGCAGCACTAGGTATCCCTTTCCTGTACAGTGATGCCCTGCTTGCTAAGTAGAGATCCCCTTTTTTTCAGCTTATCTGCAGAGTTGCATTCCATCTGCCAACCAGATTCTCCTGTCCTCAGGCAAAGTGCTGAGGGCTTTTTCACCTCACCAAAAGGTGTTCCAGCGTTTGAAAAGTGGTGACCTGACACCCACTCCCTCTATGAAAATAAGTCGGTAATATAATCATACACACTTTTATCTGGCTAGCTTCTATGCTTGTGAAACATTTTTCCGTAACTTAAAACATTCTAACTGTAGCATAGTTTAAACAATCAGTATCAGACAGTTTAGAAACAGCAGTTACAGCTTTAACATGGAGTAGTGTGTCGGGTACCGTACCCAGAGCCCTTGGTCAACATTGTACCGTTTACATATCCTTTCAAATGTATGAATAAAACTGTCAAAATTTTCTCCCTTTGTAAATTGTGGAAGAATTTACTGATCTTTTGTTGCTTTTGGGGTTCAGTTATTCCCTTCCCCATCACCTCCATGACCGTGGTGAACTCAGCATCTCCCCTCATATTGACACTGCTTCTCCTTTTCTTTGGCCTCCAAATGTCAGTGTCTCTCATTTTCTTCGCCTCCATATTAGTCTCTCTGATTCTTGTTCCAAACATTTGGCCTCCAGTTCAAGTCAATAACTCCAGATGGATTTTTAAGTCCTGAGGAAAAGTTGAACTGTCCTGTTTTTGAAAGCTGTATATCCCCAGTGCCAGACTGGTTGTCTTCGTGGTCTGTGCTGGAGCTGTGCCTAAGGCTGCAATAATTTCCCCCTTTAGTCAGGTTGGCATGCACCAGTCCTTTGGCATGGCACATCTCTGCCAACTGGTTCCTTGTCAGCTTGCCATAATCCTCTCCTGACATCCTTGCCTGCTCTCCCTGAATAACTTATCTAGCAAAAGTAAATAAATAAAACTATTGTGATATGAAACTCTGAATGTTTACTTTGTGGCTGCTTGAGAGTACACTTTTTTTTAGTTACAACTGCTTACAGGCTACAGGAGTTCAATTATCCCACCACTTCTCACCAATGTGCAGTGTCTGCAGGATGGGCTAGTAAACAAGGAGCCTGAATCCTCACCACTGACACTGGAGAAGAAAATTCAATTGGAATACAAATGGATACATTCAGTATTTCCATATACAGACATTTCTGTGTCAAGCACAATTTCCCATAAGAGCACACACGGAACACACTCAGTTTGTGGTTTGGATCTCTGTCTCCCTCCAGGTCCCCTGTATAACTCCCCACTGCTACAGCTGTGTAGGGTTAGGTCCTCGACTGGAGTGTCCAAGCCAAGTTCTCCTGCACCCTCTTTGTGAACCCAGTGTTTCTAGTCCCTGCACAAGTAGCTGACACACACACAGCGAGATTTGATTACACACACACACACCTGGGAAAGACTGGCACATATTTACTTTCTGTGGCCACTTCTGCCCAGAGTATAAGGTTGTTATAACTGCTACCAGGCACTCCACAATCAGCTACTCTAAGGCCCTTAAAGGGTGTCCAATTATACTGTGTAATATTAATACTAATGCAAATGGTAGTAGTTTACCAAGACAGCTAGGGCTTCAGGAGTGGCCCACACAGTGCCACTAAATAATTATAAGCACACTCAAAGGTTAAATACTTTGTAAAGGGACCAGCTACAATAAAAGTTTTAAATATATTTAATAGTAAATAAAAGAACATGAAAGTACTGGATATGTATGAGCAGTAAACCACAGTGCTCAGATCACGGGAAATACTGAAAATAATGGAATGTTGCTTAGGTATAGACATATACATACATATATATGTGTGTGTGTATGTATGAGCAGTAAACCACAGTGCTCAGATCACGGGAAATACTGAAAATAATGGAATGTTGCTTAGGTATAGACATGTACATACATATATATGTGTGTGTGTGTGTGTGTGTATATATATATGTGTGTGTATATCTATCTATATATATATATATATATATATATATATATATATATATATATATGTATATATATATATATATATATATATATACATATATATATATATATAAATAATATATGTAGCAATATATGTGAAATATAATGTTTATGTAAAGCCATGGTGGTACAGCGGTAGCATTGTTGCCTCACAGCAAGAGGTTCTCCTGTTCGATTCTCAGCTGGAGTGCCGTCTGTGTGGAGTCTGCATGTCCTCCCCGCGGTCGAGTGGCCTCCGGAAGACATGCGTGAATGGGCGTGCCTTTGCTGAAGGTTGGGCTTCGGGCTGGCAGTTCGGCACAATAAAAATCGACTGCCAATCAGCAGACCGGCTGTGGCGACCCCTAACCAGGAAAAGCCGAAAAGACAAACAATAATGTTTGTTAATATAGTTTGATTCATTTTATAAGAATGTAAGTTTTCCTATTTCACAAGTGATAATTCACTAAAGGTGTTTGGAAAAAAAAAGAAAATAACATTCATGGACAGACAAATAAAGAAAAACATTCTCTAAACTAAGCTTCACTATATTCCTGACTGACTATAGGAGAATTACTATTCCCTAATAACTTGATGGAGCAAGGCACAGTGAAATACATAAGCAGTCTTTCTTTTCAGGTTCCTCAAAACAGAATACTCAGTACTCTGAGATTACTCCCTGTAAAATGTAATATCCAATATGGCTTGCAGAATGACCTCATCTGGTCACCTGACTTTAGGTTTTCACAGTACTCCCCCTTTGAAGCTGAGACAGGACTTTAGCATAGACAACTACAATAGACGTCTAAATGTTTATGGCCGTGCCTGGGGCTTCCCCTCTTTTTACTGAGCTAATGAACAAAGGCTTCTTTCAGACCCACCATCTTCAGTCCTGTTTAACACTGTGGGTTACCGTTTTAATTGTTTAACAGCTCATTTACATTTTCCTTATTTTTCTTAAAGTAAGTTAGCTGGTTAACCTCTGCTGTTCCAGTATCCTCTATTAAAATATATGCATTTAATTCAGTCACAGTAGTACATGTACATTTCTTTTCATTCCAGCAGGGCACACTGTTGATAAATGTTGGCACAGGCAAACCTCACAAATACATTTTCAGCAAAAGCATCTGTATAAATCAGTTTGATATGCAAGTGACATATAATTATTTACAAATTTCCAGCTGGCTGTGCTGGCACAAGTCGTACATCCACTGCCTTGCTTCTCTTGGCATGGCTGGCAGTACCTCTTATCGTCACAGGCTGTCTGAGCTTCAAGCCCTTACGGCTTGTCCTCCTTTTTTGGTGTTCCGTAACGACAATGTTGTCCCTTCGTACTAATCTTCCTTTCATGCCCAAAGTGGTAAATGAGTGTTCTCTCAATCTGTTCATTTGTCTACTTTTTTTCCCTTCACAATCTTCTAGTGAGAAGATGCTGCACACTTTGAATGCACATAGACTTTTTGTAAATCTGATCAGCTCTTTATTTCCTTTCATCCTGGATCCTTAGGTTTGGCTTTTTCAAGCAAACTATTTCTTCTTGGATTTCTAAAGCCATTTCTTTTTCTTATGCCTTCCATGGTAAGAACCTTTCTTCTTCTTCTGTTAAGACTCATGCTACTTGGGCTGTGGCTTCTTCTGGTGTTTTTTTTCAAGGGTTTGGACACTAACTTGATTCTTGAGGCAGCTGCCTGGACTTCTGTGCATATGTTTACCAAACACTAGAGGGTAGATGTGATATCCAGAGCTAGAGATGGCTTTGCTAGGGCCATGGGTTCCTAGAGGTCTCTGCTGGTCCTTCCTCTTCCCTTTCTTCTTTCTGAGCTTTTGCACTCTCCCTATTGTAAGCAATACTGCAACAGTGAAATGGAAGGACATAGTACAAATGTATAAGAATTTACCATAATGGTAAATGTCCTTCTCTTCCCTGTTGCTTATTCACTCCCTTCCTTCTCCTCCCAGTTCTTTTCTCTTTTGGATGTACTTTTTACCTCTGTACACCTTGGACTGGAGTTCCTACTGGGGCTGTCAGTTCTGAGGATGGTATGTGCAGAGATCACCTATATGCCCTAAGCCCGCATGTGTGTGAGGTATGGTGCATCTTAAGCAACCTAAAAGCTTTGGTATACTGGGCTGATGTTGGGCCCCCCTTGGCAGGAGATCTCTGTTGTAAAAGAAATACTACAATGGTGAAGAGAAGGACATCTACCATTGTGTTAAGGTCATATGCAACTGTGCTCTTTATAGTTAGATACTCACACGTGTATGTCAAAATCTCGAACATTCAAAATTTTGAAAAGAAAACCTGTCTTATGCAGTGGGGCAAGCTCATATGCAACTTGTATATACCAACTCCCAGGTCACACCAGTGAAAAAGGTAAATATTTTGAGTTTGATATTTTTTGGCAGCAAAAGCTTTTAGATATTTTGACTTCAGATCAAAATGTGTGTGCATGTTTATCTCTCTCTCTCTCCCTCTGTGTGTGTGTGTGTATATATATATATATATATATATATATATATATATATATATATATATATATATATATATATATATAGTTATCATCGAAATCATCATATCAAAATCATTACAAATCAAAAGTTCAAATTCATTAACCATTTGATATCATCGTATCATCGAAAAATATAAAGCAACTACAAATAACATTCCACAAAGTTTTTACTACGTTTATCCAGGGGGGCAAGCCCCCCTGCACCCCCCATAAATAAATATACCAACTCCAAGGTTGCACTACAGTGGGGGAAAGAGGTTATTTCCTAACCCCACTGTAGTGCGACCTTGGAGTTGGTATATTTTATTACGGGGGGTGTGAGGGGCGGAGCCCCCCCATGGGGGGTGCAGGCGGGCTTGCCCCCCTGCATAAACATAGTAAACAGTATCTGGGATGTTATTTGTAATTGTTTTATAGTTTTCGATGATTTCAGATTCGATTAAATGAGTTTTCGACGATTTGGTCTTGATTTGTAATTCGATGATTTCAAGTGGAACCATACATATATATATATATATATATATATATATATATATATATATATAATGTGGGAGCGCTACAGAATCCTGAAAGTTCAAAATCCTGAAAGCACACAGGATACAAACACTTACTATATTCCAACACAAGTACGTCCAGATACATATTATCCTTCAACTGTACGCAGGGGTGGGCAAAGTATTAAAAGATTTGGTTTGGATTTCATAATAAATCTTCTTTGCTATATAGGATTTACGCTGAACCTAAAAAAGTCTGTTTTGTCTCCACCCTAAAACCTTATCTTTCTACGGTGCAGGATCAATATACTGACAATTATGGCTTCTTTTCCTTCCTTATTTCAGACAAGATCCTGTTCTTAACAGAGATCCTTTAGAACCTTCTCCATTTGAAGATAACTTCAGCAAAAGAGGTTTTTGGGTGACCTGCAGTTCACAGCATCAACTATTCGTAAGCTTTCTTATGTCAGATTCCACATGAGGAAGATAATTTGATATCTCAAGTCAGTTTGACTTCACTGCTCTACCTTTTATACCAGGTTATTAGGTAGCTAAGGATTTGTTAAGGGGATATTAGGATAGTACCTGTCTTATTGATGGCCCCTGTCCATAAGGGACATGGGTGTCAGACCGGAGGGATATATACAATTTCCCACTCAGTTGTCAAGGATTCATTTGAGTAGGGTCAGGGATGAACTCATGAGATGGAGCCTATTCTATAGTGGGGAGATCCTTTGGGACTTATCTGTCTGTTCAGCACTTTGTCCCTTGATCTGGCATTTCTGGTGCTGTATCTTTTGCACATGTGCAATAGATCCATCAGGGCTGAGTCAGAGGAAACCCTGTAAGCTAGGCAAAGATGCACTCTCAGCAGTCTGTAGGAGACTGAATAAAGAGGCAAACCCTTTAGGTGATCAGTGTAGGACATTCATACGCTGAATTCTCCTGGGTCAGAAACCTTTACAGGCTTTCCAACTGTTGCAAGTGTCTGGTTAGATACATGCCAGAAGGGGGCATTATATTCAATGATGGGTAAGAGCTGAGTAGAGTGGTACTGTAACTTCCTTGAACCTGGATGCCATGCTGTTACCTGTAAATTGGGTGACATACTATGATTTTCTTATTATTTTAGATACTTTTCTCAAAGGCTAGATTGCTGTACTTGGATATTCCCAGATCCTTTACTACCGGATTGACCCTTTTGGCCATTTTATCGATGGAATAATTAACTTACATTGACTGTTTCCCAAAGGGCTTTATTATCATGGCTCCCACCTGACCCGATTTTTGCTGAATGTCCAGATCTTTGCCACACGTTTTTGGTCTGCTCTTCTTAATAATTGTAGTTTTCTGGCAAATCTTTGGGAAGATGTAAGGATTGAAGTCACTAAGTAATGAATGCATACAAGTTCCAGACTTCATATCCTTCTGAAAATGCATGCTAACTCAAATCCACTTGTTTCTAGCAATGTTCTAAGTTTATAATAGCAATATTTAAAATTTCTCCCTATTTTTGGGTCTTTGTCCACCCATTATTTCAGGCTCTGTCCAGATTTCTTGCACTAAGACGTTGAGAGGTATGAATTTATTATAAATTTTTAGCACTGAGTTTTAAGCCATGCTTTGGCACCAGTTATTTGTGCGTGTTAAACCCACTTGTAAGATGTTGGTGTCTTAGGGTGAATCGATAATAGCTCCCAATTTACAGTTATATGCGAACTTGTTGAACCACAGGCCTTTAACATTAGCATTGACTTCTGAGAAGTAGATGCTGAACAGAAGTGGGCCCAGCACAGAGTAATGGCGTACTGCACTGGTTATTGGTCTCTTGGTGGAGATGCTCTCACCGATCCTGATATATTGGGTCCTGTCTGTGAGCCAGCTGACAATCCAAGTTATGTAAGGATTTATGTCTAGAGCAGGTCAACAATGCTTGAATTGGGGTATTGAATCAAATGTCTTAGCCAAGTCAAGATATGCAGCATCATCTTCTAGGTTCACCTTTGGCTATGAAAACCACTTCCAAGGTTGAAAAAAGTCATGAAAAAACCAAGGAAACAAAAAAGCAATTCCTGGATTGCGCACCTTCAGCTTCAGCTTCAGCATTTTTTTCCTCTGTTTATTTGCCAAGTTTTTCTGCATAGCCGCCTATTTTGAGCATTTTCTGGCTTGTTAAACTTGATTTCTGCATTAGTAACTGTATTTAGAGCACATCCTAGAGCTGTTTACTGAATTTCCTGTTTGCACTTATTTTTAAAATCGTTTTTTTCTCAAAACTTGCATTTTATCTGTCTTTGGCCTAGCACTCTTGTGTGGGGTCATTTACTGCACTGTTATAACTTGTTTATACTTGTGAACCTCTGCTATCTCTGAAAAAAAAAAAAAAAAAATCTTGCTTTTTTCCCACTTTTCTGAGATTTAAAAAAGTTCAGTTACAGGCGTTCTTGAACTGTTAGTAAGTTTCTTGGAGGCCATTTTTTGCTTGGGCTAAAGGGAAGTCTCTCTGTTGATCAGTGGCAGTGAAAAACATTGAGCAGCCTGCCTGCCCCTGTGGGAGTGGTTACTGACTTGAAATTGTAGTTTTATTGGCCTTTTTGGGTCAATTCCAAACTCCTTCATCTTCCTCTCTTAACCTTCTTTTGCGAGTTTTTGTGCATAGCGCAACAGCGGGCAGCGCCACCTAATTGGGTTTAAACTATTCCTGGCTCCACAAAGTCTGCTCTTCACTTTTTCCCTTAGAACTGCTCTATCTCTCAATTTAAACACCATATTCTCATTCTAAGGCCCTTCACCGGTCCAATTAAGTAATCCTACAAGTTAGCACTATTAAACCATAAGCACTACTTACTCTTATACTCTCTACGATTACCCTGTCCTCTATTGGTCCGTCTTAAATTCAGTTTCCCTATATTACTCTAGCACGTCCAAAGGTCAGTCAATGGTTTCCTCTCCAGTCCAGCTGGTGAATCTGGGAATTTTGAGGCAATGTTACAACTGTCTCATGTACACGGACAACCCTCTCCTCCTCCAAACAGGTTCAAATATGTGTGAGAGATGCAACTATTTAGCCAAACTGGAGGCTGAGCTCTCGCATCTCAAAACTGGTGTAACCAGTCAGGAGGGGAAGGTAATCTCACACAACACAATTCCAGTATCACATAGTCCCTCCACATCAGCGAACCAAACACATAAATACACAAAAACAACAGAGACCTCCAAAGCAGACATCCAAGCAAACGCTACCTCAAAACAAAACACGCACAACACATAGCCCACAAAGTCAGTGTGCCAAGCAGCCACAGCCCTTAAGGCTGGATAACACACCTGATACTCTTGTAATAGGTGACTCTATTGTCAGACACACTGACGTCCCGCTCACCAGGCTGAATAAAGAGAAGGTCATGGTGAGCTGCCTGTCGGGTGCTAGGATCCGCCACATAACGCAAGCACTCAGGTCACTCCAAAGCAAATACAAATATGACTCAAGTCGTCGTACATGCTGGTGTGAATGACCTGAGAAGTACCTCCCTGGACTACATGAAAAGAGTCATAGAGGAGCTCTCTGATCATGTAGCCCAGGCTGGTATGACCCTGACCTTGAGCAGCATCTTACCCTCACCTAGAATGATGCCACAGTACAAAGACAAAATGATCGATTTTAACAATTGGCTAAAATTTTGGTGTCATTCAAAGGGGTTCCAGTGTCTGTCAGCCTGGGATGACATGCTCGACAAGCCACGTTGCTTTGCTAGGGACTGCTTGCACCTGTCACCACTGGGCTTTCGGATATTGGCAAAGGCTCTTGCCACCCCCATAGTGCCTTTTTTAGGCAAGGCTCAAAAGTCAAACCCACCCCCATAGACAGCACAAGGAACAAGAAACTAAGGGTAATGCTGCTTAACGCCAGAAGTCTTAACCTCAAGATGCATGCACTCGAAGCTCTCCTCAGTATGGAGAACATCGATATCTGTGCAGTGACAGAAACCTGGTTCAAGGCTCCAGAGAGCACCCCAGTACTACCAGGCTATACCTCATATCATGCTTTTCGACCCCAAAACCCGGACCAAATGACAAAAGGAGGGGGAGTTTCCATATTTATCAAGGATATCCACACCTCCAGGGTAGTGGCATTGCACGAAGTATCGGAGACCATCCATGTGCAACTAACAGTGGGAAAGACTGCTTTTCACTTTATAGCATCCTACAGACCACCCTCTCAGTCAGGAACCCCACTCGGCTTTCCTGAAAACATTGGAGAACATGAAGATCTCTCCGAACACCATTATATTGGGTGACTTCAACTACCCAAACATTGACTGGGAGCACTACTCAAGACCCCAGCACCTTAGCCCAAAGGTTCCTGGAAATTATAAACTCAGATGCTATGGAACAACTAGTCACCACTCCCACAAGAGGGGACAACATACTAGACCTGATCATTACCAACATGGGGACTCTATGCTCCACACCAGAAGTATATCCCTCATTGGTAAGATCAGACCATAAATTAATTTCACTGGATGTCCACATCTCGACCCCACCCCCAGCCCAGAAAACCACAGTGAAAAACTTCTCAAAAGTGACCTTCTCACTTCTCAAAACCAAAGTGGAATCCTTCAAGGCCCCAGGGCCAGTGGAAACTACGGCCCAAACTGCAGAATCCTATATAAACGCATTCTACGGACATCTCCAGGAATGCATGGATCATGCTATCCCAAACAAAACCAAGACCCAATCATCCAAAGGCAGGCGTCCAGTCTGGTGGACCCCTGCCATAAATAAACCGTACAACAGAAGGAGGAAGCTACTACATGATAGAGCAAAATCCCTAATAGGGAAGGTATCTCTGATCAGTACTAACAAAAAATTACAATCTCTCATAAAATCCTCCAAGGCCAGCTTCGAGAGAAAAATTGCACAGGACACCAAAGACAATAAGGCTTTTTTCAGTTATGTTAGGAACCTGGGATGCATCTCCCAGACTTGTTCTGAGTTGATTCTAAACGACAAAAAATACACTGAACCCACAGACTTCGCCAATATCCTGGCAGACAGGTTCAGTGCAAACTTCTCCACCCCCTCCCACCCAAAAGAGCAAGTATCTGTCCCGGCAGAGGGCTGCCTCCCAAACATCTCTGATGCTCAGGTGAAGGCTGCCCTCTCCAAAGCAAAAAACACTGCTTCCATGGGACCAGATGGCGTCCCAGGTTGCGTCCGACATGAACTCTGAGGAACTAATCCCTCAAATAAAACAGCTATACAATCTCAGCCTCACTACAGGATATGTGCCCACAGAATGGCGTACAGCAACAGTGGTCCCACTCCACAAAGGTGGAGCCTCTACGGACTCTGGAAACTATCGCCCCATAAGCCTGACTAGCTTAGTCTGCAAGGCTATGGAGAAGGATCATCATGGAGCTCATAAACAAAGACACTGGGGACCTACAGACACTAGATCCTACCCAGTTCGGCTTTGTCAAGGGCAGATCCTGCCTTTTGAACCTGGTTGACGTCTTCGAAACAGTCACCAAAGCCATAGATGAAGGGAAGGTAGTCCACACAGCCTATCTGGACCTTGCAAAGGCATTTGACACAATACCTCACTCGGGCATCATAGATAAGCTATCCAGCTTAAATATAAACCCCTGTGTCACAAGATGGGTTGCAAACTGGCTCAAAGACAGAACCCACAGAGTGAGAGTTGCTGGAGCCATGTCAGACTCGAAACCGGTCACAAGTGGCGTCCCACAGGGTTCTGTCCTGGGACCACTCTTGTTTGGTATATACTTTTCCGAGGTACAGGCAAACGTGGAAGGACTATGGCTCACCAAGTTTGCAGACGACTGCAAACTGGGCGCCATAATCGACTCTCCAGCTGACACAAACATCCTTCAAAAAGGTCTCAGAGACAGATAACTGGTGCCAGTGCCATGGTTTAAAGCTAAATGCCAAAAAATGTATAGTCATACCCTTTGGCAAAAACAATGTGCCCACAAATTACCACATAGGCGGAAACCCATTAAGTACAGAGAAAGTTATTAGGGACCTGGGGACCCAAGTTGATAGCAATCTCTCCTTTGAAAACCACATTGCCAAAGTGGTTAGAAAGACCTTCTACATAGCCCACCTCATCACGAAGGGTTTCACATCTAGATCAAGAGAGGTAATCGTGCCCCTTTATTCATCCCTCATCAGGCCCATCATAGAATACAATGCCCCTTTTGGGATGTACCTTACCCGTCACCTGCAGCAATTAGAGAGACCCCAAAAGTATCTCACCAAGAGGATCAAGGGTCTCAAACAGATGCCATATGCTGCTCTGTTAAAAAAAACTCCAGCTCTACTCAGTTGCATTCCGCCTACTTCGAGGCGATCTATGCCTGACATACAAAGCTATATCAAATCCAGAATTAATGGACATGCTCCACCTCAGTAAATCTAAATCCCTTAGTCACACGCTCGAGGGACTTGAACCTCAGCACAGAAATAAATAGAACTTGTTTGAGGGACAGGTTCATAACCCAGAGGTGCCCTTCGCTCTGAAATAGAATTCCAGTTCATGTGAGGCAGAGCACCTCACTGAATCTCTTCAAGAAGAATCTCGAAAGGTGGATGGGGGATCGTAGGTTTGTCCAAGGGATTACTCCCGTGTCACTATTAGACAGAGGCACAGTATACTCAAATCAAGGGGTGGCGTAAGCCATACAGAATCAGGCTATCCTTATAATTGCCCCAGGGCAGATAGCCTAGTATGAACCTATGAACCTATAAAAATTTGAAAGCTTTCCAATCCGATCTTCACATTAGAGCCTATTATCATTGGATCCAGTATGCCTGCATTACTGGAACCACACTTTTCTCTGGAGCTAGTATTGCCCAGGCTGTGATCTCCTCTCTATTCAGTCTGCCTTGAATCTTTCAAAAGCTGACATGGATAGGATGATGAGGAATGTCCTCAGGACCCAGATCCAGCTGGGGGCTGTTTAGGCTGTGATTTCTTTAGGGGCCAAGGGAATGTTTTTCTTCCCTTCATCAGTTTATTTCTGCTTCCATGATCTGTCCTTCGGCGTCGTTCTTTCTGATGTCCGTTTTCCCTGGGGTATGTCAGCATGGGATCAGAAGATATGATGTTCGACTCCTGCAGTTTCTCTGATCCAGTCATCACCAAGTGACTTGGATCCTGCTGTGTCTCAGTGCTGAGGCATCAGACCAATAAAACAGGCTTAACTCTGAGATTCTGTGAACTGATACTTTCATTCTGGGCATCAGTGCAGGACATTTTGGCTCTGACATTTGCTTTGGAGCCAAGCAAGATTTCAAGTCTAGTCCTGTTTGGGCGCCTCCACTCCTATGGGAAGGGTCACTGCACCTGTCTCAGGTTCTGCCTTTTAAGCTTTTTTTTTTTTTGAGTGCTGTCTCATTCTAGGAAGCATACTTTTCTATCTGGCTGAGATCCATCCCTTCTCCACAGGATTTCCGCAAATCCTGATCCTGTTCTCTGTCCCATCAAGACAGCCAATCCCCAAAAGTCTTGAGTCTGTCCACATTGAGGACCCACAATCAGTTTTGCAGTCTTCACCAGAGCATCCCATGGGGAGGTTTATTGGAAGCATAAGTACAAAAGGAGGAACATTGACTACACACATGAATCTGTAACAGAAGATACTATTTTTGATGAGGGGGATGGAGCCATTCGGATACACCATGAGTGTGTCTCATTCAACAAAATATTAGAGCTACTCAGAAATGCTGTCCAGGAGTGAACAAGATGTTAAGATGCTGACTGCCATAGGGATCCAGTTTTCTACTCCAGAAGGATTTTTTCCAGAAACCAAAAAGGAGAGAAGAAATGTTGGTTCCAGAAGTCTCATTGGTCCATATTTGATGCTCCTGGAGAGAGACTCCCCCGCCCAGGGGGAGGACTCTTAATGTCAAACATCACCACAGTGACAGAGGAGGGCCTGCAAAACAAAAACTTTCTGGATCCCTTCACCAATAAGCCCTGTCATTGCTTCTAAATGTTAACCTGGCTGCCACACTCTGCAAGCATTCAGGGGTACTTCTGGCTTCCTGTAGCCTTGGAAATCCATTGCTCATAATGTTTGGGTGAAGAGGATCATAACCAGTGGCTACTCCATCCCCTTTCTATAACTTCCACCATGCTTAAAGAAACTTCCCACAGTTCTCCAAAATGGAAGCAGCAGTAGAAATGGAAAACTGCTAAACAAAAATTGTCATCCAAGAGGTTCCAGCAGACCAACAAGGGTTTGGAATTTACTCAAGATTCTTTTTGCCGTCAAAAAAGGACAGGGACCTTAGATCAATTTTGGACTGAAGTCCCTCGAATAACTTTACGAAACAAAATTCTAAGTGTTCATGGTACAATCCGTACTCCTTTTACTAAGGAAGGGATGATTAGATGTGCTTGATTATCCTCCACGGCACACTTTACCATATAAAATAGAGATTCCATGAGGTTTCTTCACTTCTGGCTGGGGGCCAGTCAATTTCAGTTCAGAGCCCTTCCCTCTGGTCTCACCACAACCCTCTGGATGTTCACTATATCCATGGCAGTGGTTGCAGATCAACTCAGGCTGCAGGGATTCCAATTGTTCCTTTCCTTGGATGATTGGTTCATAACCACTCCCATCAAGAATCCTCTTCAAGCTGTGGACGACTTGCTTCAGTTGCTCAACACTAGGCATCACGGTTCAATTTAAAAAAAAGAAAGAAAAAAATAGACATCACTGCGGATACAGCCAAGTCGAAGTTTCATCTGATACAGACCTTGGAATTTATTGGAGCACTTTTGGACAGGCAGTGGCAAATTGACAGGCTTCCCCAAGTCAGGATGTTCTTTATCCAGACAAGCACGTGCTGTTCTTTCATGCCAGAAGCCACCAGCAAAACTGATTCTGTATCTTCTAGGTTTGATTATGGCAACCAACACTTTGGTTCCTCTTACCAGATATCATATTTTCTTTTATGTTCAGTAAGTAGCGTTTTTGCCTAGCCTTGTTGGTTCGATGCTTGTTTTTTACTTCAAGTTAAAACATATGAGAATTCTTCAGTGGACCTTGTCAACTCGGTGGTCATTCAGGAGTCAACCTTTGAATTTTCAGGTCATTAGGATTTGCAGATTTTGTATCCAGTGGTGGTTCCCAACTAGTCTCCCAGGTCTGTCCCTTTGTACTACGTTCCCCACAGGTCAGAATGAGCATAGGCACTTCCCACCTAGGGTGTGGGAGTATTTCTTGGGAAGGTGGTCCAGGGCATGTGGTTCTCTACAGAGGCTAGTCTTCACTTCAACATTTTGGAGATGAGAGCAGTTCTAATTCTGTTAGCCTTTTAGAATGCTCTCCCCTTAGGTGTGATGTCATTACAGATGAACATAATGTTGGAAGGTCTGGTACATCAAACAGGGAGGAACACTGTCCTACCACTTGTATCATGAATGCCATAAGAGTATGGCAATGAGTGATGTTCTCTTGCTGCTTTCTGATAGCAATACACATTCTAGGGAAATCCAATGTTTTAACAGACTGGTTAAGCAGGTTTTTCCTTCTCTCGCATGAGTGGCCTCTCAACCACACAGTGATGGATCATATTTTCAGCCACTGAGGCCAGCCTTGCTGGGATATCTTTGCTTCCCCCTACACCACCAAGCTCAGCAGGTATTTTTCTCTTATCTTGGTCAGCCCTAAATCTTCTCTCTTGCCCTTCCGGTCACCTCACCCAGGCATTCACTCCTTCAAACCAGCTCCATGGTTTCTCCAGTTCCAGTGATGGCTAAGCAGTCCAGGATTTTGATCCATGTTGTTCACATTTGACTTCTTCACAGAGTCCCATCCAGAAACATTTATAAAAGCAAGTGGAAAAGATTTCTATCTGAGCTTCAAGCAAGAACCTATATTCTTTCTCAGCCCCTCTTCCAGACATTCTGGATTTCCTGGCATCTTTCTTTCATGACAGAGCCATTGTTCCACCATTCCTTTGGGCTGTCCGAAGATTTTCTTATGATACCTTTCTTGATATGACATCCATTTAGAGATCCATTCCCTAACCCCCCCCCCCCCCAAGGACATTAACGTTTCATTACAGGTCTTAATTAGTCCTCCCTTTGAACCTGCAGCTAAAGTTGAGTTAAAATTCTTGACATGGAAGACTTTTTTTCTGGTAGCCATCACTTCTGCTTGGAGATTTTTGGATCTACATGCCATCTCTGGTAAATCACCTCAGTTTGTTTGCCACAAGAGCAGTTACCTTGAGGACTAATACTTCCTTTCTTTTCAAGGTAGCTTTTGAGACAGCTATTAATCATTCTATCAACCTTCCTGTTAACTTTCCAGAATTTTACAATAAGTATGTTACATTTCCTGAATGTACATGGGCAACTGTGCTTCTATTTACACAATACTAAGAAGACTGATCAGTTGTTTCCTTTTCCTCAGCCAGACTCTGAAAAGGAGTTAGCAAAGTGACACTTTCCCACTGGTTATCTGATTGCATTTCCCAAGTTTACAAAGTGAAAGGTTTATCCTTGCATAAACCTTACTTGGCCTGATCTGTGGCTACCTCTGCAGCTTTCTTCTACAGAGTTTTGCTGGATGAGATTTGAGTTGCTGCTGTCTGGTTCATTGTTCATATTTTCATATCTCAGTATAAATTTGATTTACAATCAAGGCTGAGAGCCTCTTTTGGTTCAGCTGTGCTCTGGAATATCCTTTTTTAATTTCTCCATATCTTTTGGGTTTCTGATACCATGACAAGAATGGACCTCGTTCCTAAGTCAAAGTACGATTTAAGTTCATGAAATTAGTATTTCACTCTGTCAGCCAAATGTGCTCTTTGCAGTACCCGCAATGTACCCCGTAATGACTACTGCAATTCATAAGGAGTTACATGTATTGATAGCATATCTAAATATGATTGTAGACTTTTTTTTTTTTAAGACCCGTTGCCCTTACTACTTCCGGAACTATCTTGGTATCTTTCTTCCACATTGCTCTCGTTTCTGCGTGCAAATCCTGATATTTTATGACTTTGTCTCTCTCTGTACACAGGACAGCTGTAGTCACTGGGTGTGGAAATTTCAATGATCAATCCTACTTTTGTCTTCTTTTCTTGGACCACTATATCCAGTTTTCTAGCATCTATCTTTTTAACTGTTGGCAAAGGATGATCCCATGTGATGTAGACTTCATGTTCTATGATGCTTTCTGGCTCATGTTTCCAGTGTTTTTCAGTCACTTCAGTACCATAATGTTTGCACAATCCCCAGTGAAACAGGCTTGCCACATTCTTATGCCTTTCCTTATGCAATCCTTCTGCATTATTAGTTTGTCGCAACAAGGTGTGCAACTGTTTCCAAATCTGTTTTACAAAACCTACGCTTGTCTGTTTCTCCCATG
The DNA here is from genome assembly GCF_019279795.1 of Protopterus annectens. NCBI lineage: Eukaryota > Metazoa > Chordata > Ceratodontiformes > Protopteridae > Protopterus > Protopterus annectens. Next base: position 236,599,599 of record NC_056743.1, on the reverse strand, counting down.
TGTTCAATGGACTTTGTAAACCAACCATATCCTTCCATGAGACCTCGCAACTGGGGACTCTGTCCCATCCATTCAGGAACGGATGGAAGAAACATCAGATACAAATGTTATGTAATTTTACCACAATGGTAAGTCTGTGTTGTCTGCTTCTGTCCTCCTTCAACTTGTCCCTCTCCTTCCCCCTTCCTAAAAGTTTTCTCCTTTGACTCCTGGAGTGACTCTACTGCATTACCTTGGCTTGATCATATACTTTTCAAGCTCTTGGGGATGGCTTTTTTTTTTTTTTACACTATTTGATTTTTGGTTTTACAGATGAGGAGGCAATCTAGTTTATTCTGGTATGGGGAAAACTTGATCTGAAGCATCTCTATCATTGCAGGGGGTATGGATAAGGGGAGGAGCCTGAGCACTGGATCCAAAGTCTGAGAGTGAACAAAGTTGGATCCGAGATGTGTCTTGAGGAAGGACTGAAGCAGACACACAGATCTATCATTATGCTAAGTACATAAATTTCTTTTTATTACAGGAGGGAAATGTAAAATAGCATACAACTGCAGTTGACACCACAAAAATATAGTTCTAAACCTTGTTTTCATGACACTGCAGATATGTTTACTATTTGCAAAGTCTGATGCTGCTTAGAGATGTGAAATAAGTCAGTTTATTCCTTGTCTGTGCACTGACTTGCCTGAATCTTAACCTTCCCACTTGGACATGTTGCTGTGGAAACAAAACATCTTCCAAAATTTGAAAAGCTTCATCCACTACAAATCCTGCTTGGGATTTGTATAAGCAGCGTTAGGCTGCTAACCAGTTATAGGAGGTACTAAGGATACATATGGAGATAGAGCTCAAATTACATTACATTCCCTTTAATGACCGACATTTTTATTTTATTCTTAAAGGCCAGATATAGTATGGGAATAGGTTGTGTTTTATTCAGAAGCAGAGCATTTCTGGTTTAGATGTTCATAGTGTACCTTTTAGCCAGAAGCAGAGATTCTAGAGAAGATGCTGATAGCATACCTTTAGCCCAAAGCAGATAGCTTCTAGTTCAGATGTCATTTTTTCCTGAATATTTTCCATTTATTTAAATGTTTCATTTTCAGATGTTCTTCATACCACATTGCTGCAGTCCTAACACTTGGGTAGTCCGCTGTCCCAGTCGGCCCGAATACCAAAGTATATGGCTGACGTCGGTCAAGGCGCATTAGTCTGACGTCAGGACGTCAGGGTACAAATGCGCACACGCCATATCCTCAGTCTTTTGCCGCATGGTCCGATGCAGAAGCAGTTTTGCGAGTGCAGGTTGGCGTTCTGAGATTTTCCAGTCGGAGTTTCAGACCGAATCAAGTTGGCTAAGTACCCGTTGGGAATATTTTTTTCTTGCCTCAGTATTTTACGGATGTCAGAAAAAGTGAATAACTGTATTTCTTGTGAAACAGATACCTCATAGGGATTACCATACCTTGTGTATACCTTGCTTAGGGCCTGAGCACGACGTTGTTGGCTGTCGCTCTTGTGCTAGATTTAACAAACGAGAAGATTAGATTGTGCCAGGTTAGTTTTGGGAAGCGGTGTAATTATAAAATGCCGCCGGATGCTCCGGCGCCAAAAGCGCAAGGACAAAACAGCAAAGCCTAGGCTGGAAGAACCGTGGGCTCGGTGGAGCCAGAGGTTCAGCCAGGCATTTCTTTGGAATCCCAGGGAGAGACTTTATTACTTCAAGATGTGACCTCTCAGGAGGTAGGCCAGGCGGAAGGGGCTTCTCAGGTAGCTGTTATTCCCTCCCTTCCTAAGGTGGTTAGGCCCTCCCCTGCTGTTTCCAAGGCTTTTCCCAGGGGCAGGCCAGGTTTGGTTTCGGGTGTTACCCCTAGTTCTTCAGGGTCTGTGCCTAAGAAGCATATGCTTAAGATGGCAGAAGATTTGATTACAATGATTAGAGGTTCTATGCCCCCTCCTGATAAGAGACCTAGGGTGGAACCTGAGCTTGGGAGTTTTGAGCAGTGTTCGGATGCTTCTGAGTCTTTGGCTGAAGACTTGCAGGAGTATTCCCTTACTCTGATTCTGATGTAGATGATTCTACTCCTTCTGCTTCTCCTCCTGAGGATTTTTCATTTTCAGAAACTCTTCATTCCATGAGGGAGCATTTTAAATGGGAAGGTCAGGATTTCTCTGATTCCAGGAAAAGGCTTAGGGAATTTTTGTTTCTACCCCAGCATAGGCCTTTAGCTATACCTCCTGTTCTAGATGTGGTAGAGGATGTTTTGCAGAGGCTTCTCTGAACCCTGACTCCTTGCCTCCTGCTCCAGTTAAACCGGATAGATATTATAGGGTGCCTGAAGCTCATAAGTATCTTTTTAAGAGTCCTAGGGCAGACCCAGAAACTGTTTCACAGGGGCCTAAAGGTGTTAAGGCTTCTGTTGTTAAAATCCTGTTCCTCCAGATAAAGAGGCTAGGGCTTTGGATAGATGGGGAAAGAAAGTGTATACTTCTTCCACTTTGGCCATGAGAGCTTTGAATTGCCAGTTTCACATGTTGAAATACCAAAATTATCTCCTTTCACAATTAAAGTCTAAGGTAGATGCTTTGGCGGAAGGTATTGAGTGTAAAGAGTTGCAGGATTTAGTTCATGTTTCTGAACAGGTGGGTAAGCATTCTTTGCAATGTGGTTTTGATGCTGTGCAGGCCTCTTGAGGGTGGCTGCCACTGGTTCGTTCCGCCTGGGTGAGGGATCAGAAATTAGCTGAGCATGTGAAAACAAGGATTTTAGATGCTCCTTTACAATCTGATGTGTTGTTTGGTTCGCCTGTGGAAGCAGTTCTAAAGAAAATGGAAGACAAGGCTAAGTCTATGCAGACTGTTAAAGATTTTTGCAGGTTCAGCCTCCGGGTTAAGTAGAAATTGGCCTACCAAGGGTGGACATATCCTGCTTATGATTCCCAGTCTAGGGGTAGGTCTAGACGTGGTAGAGGCAGAGCTCAAGGTTCTTTTAGGCCTAGAACAGGAGTTCACCTGCTCAGTCTTCTGGTGAGGCAGGGGTCAGTCCTCGTAAACAGACACAATGACCTGCCTTTTCAGCTGCCAGAATCTTCTCGTCTGGCAGCACCTTTGGGAGGAAGGTTGGCACTTTTCAAAGAAAACTGGAGTTTAATTACCCAAGACAGATGGGTATTGGATATCATTCACCACGGTTACAGGTTTTATTTCCATACCTTGCCTCCTTTCAAAGGCATGCCAGACATTCCTCCTCAACAAAGGAAAGAGGCTCACAAGCAAATTTCTCTGTTGCTCCAAATAGGGCCATTCAGCGGTTTCCTGTGCCAGAAAGGGGCCTAGGATTTTATTCCGCCTGTTCCTAGTACCAAAAAGGGGAACACGTGGAGACCAATTTTGGATCTGTCTATCCTCAACACTTATCTGGACATTCCCAAGTTCAAAATGTTGACGTTACAACAGCTTCTACCTCTGCTGGGCAAAGATCACTGGATGGTAACTTTGGATCTCAAGGAAGCTTACCTTCATGTTCCTATCAGACTAATTTGCAGGAAGTATCTGTGTTTTCGAACTGGGAATTCTCATTATCAGTTCTCTGCATTGCCCTTTGGCTTATCTACTGCGCCCAGAGTATTCACAAAGGTTCTGGCTCCAGTGATAGCTTTCTTCAGGCTAAAAGGAATACAAATCTATCCTTACTTGGACGATTGCCTGATTCTGGCTCAAGGAAGGGACGTGCTTCTTCAGCATTTGGAATATGTGATAGCAGTGCTAAGATGCCTAGGGTATTCTGTGAAATAAAGTCCAGTCTAGTATCCTCTCAAGACATGTGCTTTCTGGGTGTGAGACTGAATACAGCAACCCAGATGGCCTTTTAACCCCGGACAAACAAAGAATCTTTCTTTACTTCCATCAACTATCTCATCAGTCCGGGCTGACTGCAAGGACAGTCCTTCAAGCCTTAGGGTTCATGGCATCTTGTATTCTGGTACTTCCCAATGCCAAACTGCATATGAGGAAGCTACAATGGTATCTCAAAATGTATGGACACAGCACTGCCAGGATTTGGACACTGTCATTCAAATAATACCTTGCATTCAAAAGGAATTTTTGTGGTGGGCTCAGGAATGTCACCTAAACAAGGGACTCTCTGTGACCCGGCCAGAGGCGAGTCAGATTCTAACGACAGATGCCTCAGACACAGCTTGGGAGCTCATCTGAATGGAAAGTGGATACAAGACAAGTGGGCCAGACTGCAGCATCTACATATCAACATGAAGGAGATGTTAGCAGTCCAGTTTGCATTACTGGCTTTCAAGGATTTACTTCTTCCAGGGCAGGTGTTGATTCTAACAGACAACACAACTGTCATGTGGTACATCAACAAACAAGGGGGAACACATTCTTATCCTCTATGCAGGCAAGCAATGATTTTGTGGGAGATGCAGCTGAATCTACAAGCAAGGTTTCTGCCAGGAGCACAGAACTCCTTAGCAGATGTGTTAAGCAGGCAAATCATGGATCCCCACGAGTGGAAACTGGATATTCATGTATTTCAAACATTGACAGTGTCATGGGGAACTCCAGACATAGATCTGTTCGCTTCTCCACTAAACCACCAGCTGCCAAAGTTTTGCACGGAAAGGTTTCATCACACAGCCTGGAAAGTGGATGCTCTTTCTTTCAGTTGGAAAAATCTTCATGTGTATGCCTTTCCACCTCTGCCTCTCCTCCCAAAGGTACTTAAAGGTCAGACAAGACAAGCCAAGGATGATTTTAATAGCTCCAGATTGGCCTCGGCAGCACTGGTACCCATTGCTGAGGAGTCTGGTAAAGAAGCCTCCATGGCCCTTACCTTTGATTCCACACCTATTGTCTCAGAAGGACGGGCATCTGCTCAATGTCAAGCTTCACTCTCTTCATCTAACAGCTTGGCATATTCTGTTTTGAACCATAGCAGGTCTCAGCTTCCTCAACAAGTTTTGAATGTGATTATGGAAGCCAGAAGACCTAGTACAAGGAAAGTGTACGTAGGAAAATGGAAGAGATTTTTATTTTGGTGTGCAGCAAAGGATTTGGATGTTTCTGAGCCAAATTTGAGTGTGGCTCTTCAATATCTTACTGAGTTATTGGACAAAGGTTTGTCTTTCTCTTCCATTAAGATTCATGCTGCAGCAATTTCAGCTCACTATGATTGTGACCCACCATTGTTTTCTCATCCTTTGTTCAAGCAATTTCTTAGAGGGCAAAGAATATAAGACCCCCAATAGAGCTCCTACTCCTGCTTGGGACCTCAATTTTGTGTTGGAGAAACTCACTCTACAACCTTTTGAGCCTGCAGCTACTGCTGAATTGAAATATTTGTCATGGAAGACTGCTTTTCTGTTAGCCATTACATCTGCAAGAAGGGTGTCTGAATTGCAAGCCCTTATGGCGGTTGAGCCTTTCCTGATTTTTCATAAGGATAGGGTATCTTTACGTACTAATCCTTCCTTTATGCCTAAAGTGGTTTCTAGTGTGGCTTTAAACCAAACTATTCATTTGCCTACCTTTTATGCAGATCCCCAAAATAAGGGGGAAAAGATTTTGCACACTTTAGATGTACACAGGCAGTTGCGTTATTATTTAAGCAGGACTAAGGATTTTAGGCAGTCTCAGCAGTTGTTTGTTTCTTTTGCTTTGAGTTCTCAGGGCAAGCCTGTGTCAAAACAAACTATTTCTAAGTGGATTGGGTTTTGCATTGCATTTTGTTATTCCCATCATGGCAAGGAGATTCCAGCTGGGATTAGGCCTCATTCCACTAGGGCTACTGCCACTTCAGCAGCATTTCTACGGGGGGTGGCAACTAAGGATATTTTGGAGGCAGCTACTTGGAGTTCAGTGCATACTTTCTCTAAGCATTACCACCTTCCTCTCTACTCTAAATCTAGGGCTGGTTTTGCCACGGCTATTTTGCAGGGCATGTTGTCAGCTCCTGCTTCCTTATGATTTGCCAACCTCCCTTACCTCTGCTTTGGGATTCTACCCAAGTGTTAGGACTGCAGCAATGTGGTATGAAGAACATAGTACAGTTTTGTACCTACCATAAATGTAGATGTTCAAGATCCACATTGCTGCTCTGTGTTTAGGGTGGTTGTGTGGGTGAGGTTATACTCTTGTAAATTTGTATATTTTGTATATATATTTGGTGCAGGAGTGTTTGGTGTTTTAGCCTTATCTTTTTAGGGTCTTCTGACATCTGGGGCAAGAAAAGACTGAGGATATGACGTCGGTCATGCGCATTTGTACCCTGACGTCCTCAGACTAATGCTGACCCGACTGGGACAGCGGACTACCCAAGTGTTAGGACTGCAGCAATGTGGATCTTCGAACATCTACATTTATGGTAGGTACAAAACTGTACTTTCCTTGTACAATAGTTGTACTGTTTACTCGCCTGTTTGGTAAGGAAATATTTTAACTTATTTCAAGTAAAAACGTGGTATTTAAATTTAGAAGTTTGTGGCTGATGTTTTACTTTGGCTAAAGGGTGTGTTTTTAAACCAACAATTATGTGGTGTCCATCCATTAAAGGCTGGCTATTCAGAACTGATACCTTTTAAATATTTAAGTACTGGCTTATTTTTAGGGTAGACAGTAAGTTGTTTTTATTACTTTAACTGCTGATTGCATTACCATAAACAAAAGAAGGGAATTGGTGCTGGAAAGTTAATACAGATGTTTCCCCATTCTGCATCTTAACTATTTATTTGTCATTTGTTAACTGGGATAGTCCATCTGAGCAAAAGACCTTTTTCAGTGGAGGCTTGGGGAGAAAAGCTCCACAGTACAAGTAAGCAAGAAAATTTACACAATTGAAGATAAATACTGTACAGTGAAAAATTTACAATAAAACAGTTAAGCAAATGTAGATAAAGTTCCACAGTACAATATAGTAAGAGACATTATAACATTGAAGAAAAGCATAGCAAAGAAATATACAGTAAACCATTTGAATGAATTTACATAACACATTGGGTTATCTTCAGAGGGGAGAAGTGTACAATACAGAGCAGGTAAGTGAGTTATGGTAGTACGGAAGGGAGGAATAGAGAAGATAGTGATAGAGAAAGGGATGGGTTCATGTGGGATGATTACACAGGCAAATCCATGTGATATTAAGGTACCTTTTTAGAGTTTTCTTGAACTCGTGGATCTAGGAAATGTTTCTAAGGTTCATGGGAAGCTTGTTCCATGCAAGAGCAGGGAAGTAGCTGTAGAGAGTCTGTCCAATAGAATTTTTAGGTTTATGAATTTGTAAGAGACATTGGTCAGAGCTTCTGAGGGATCAAGGGGGCTTATAGAGGGAGACAAGTGAGAAAATAGTAGGGCAAGAGGAGGGCTTATTCAAAATAGTATGGGAAATGAGAAGTTGGGTAAATAAGAGTTGTTAGGAAACTCTAGCCAGCTTAAATGCCTGGAGAGTGTCACACACACTAGCTTCAGGTTCAAAAAATACTTTACTGGTGTCTCCTGGTACCTTGGCTTACGCCTTCAAAGGTTAACAGTGGAGATGGAAGAATATTCTTTGTCAGTAGATTTTCACCCTTCTCTGAGACATTAAGCAATTTGGTCAGAAAAGTTTGGCCTATTGTTGCACAAGGGGATATCACCATGGATATGTTTCTGGAGTGGGTTAGTTTTTCAATGTCGGGAGGGTGGCCTAATGGTTAAGGTGTTTACCTTACAAACACAAGGTGCAGGGTTTGAGCCTCACAAGGGATAAATGGCTAGGCTTAAAATGGCTCGGAAGGGCAGTTAGCCTAGTACTAATCTATGAACCTATGAACCTATATAGCAGATTTCTAAATTTGAAGGAAATGCTTAATGCCAGTGGTAAAAAAGGAGCATCAGCATCCAGGTGGGATGTTTTCCATGTTCCAAATGCAAAGTTTGCCCAAAGATCAGGAACCTAGATGGGATTGAAATTAACAGGGTTTATAAAGCTATGCACAGGTTTAACTGTTTGTCCAGCGGAGTCATTTACATCATAGGATGTGGTTGTTCTCCAGTTAATTGGTATATTGGGAAAACAAAGAAACAGGTTAAATGCATTTTGGAATATTTGGGGTACATTAGACATGCTAGAATAGACAGCCCAGTTAACCATGGAGGGTTAGATTCTTCTTTTTTTTAGCATATTAGCTAAACCTAGCCATTTACATGGGGAAGTATTTAAGAACAAGTTGTTAATGTTGGAATCTAAATTTATTATTAATTTCAACACACTATATCCTTCAGGTTTTAATTTGGAATTAAATGTTTGATGCATTATAAATGTTAGGAAACGGGGGAATATTCACTTTACTGTTTGTCTTAATGTTTTTAATGGTATGTGGATATTTCAAACAGTTTGTATCACTTTAAGGGAAATGTTTTATTAATGTGGTGTCAATGTGTGAATTAATTTATGTTGTGTGAAATATCATTGTATAAAAAGGTTGTGTTTCTGGTGTATAATTTATCCCTTGAAGGCGAAAGTCGAGGTACCAGGAGACACCAGTAAAGTATTTTTTGAACCTGAAGCTCGTGTGTTTGTTGTTTTCAGTTATCTTTACAGTGTTAGGATGCCTGGAGAGCGTGACAGTGTGAACTTGAGGGCAGATTGGCTGCCAATCTAGCCCCGTTGTTGTACGTGATTTCAAGTTTGGAAAGTAGTGAAGACTGTAAGGTGGTTAAAATTTGAGAGCTGTAAAAGAGGTTGGGGAGAAGGAAAGTTTGGGCTAATGAGATCCTGGATTTGGGTGTGAGGAACCTTTTGTTTCTGTAGAGTAAACCGAGCTTTTGATGGGTTTTCATGATGCAGTTAAGTACATGAAGGTCAAATTTTAGTTGATTGTCCACTATTATTCCAAGCAGTTTAGTGTGTGATTCAGCTACGATTGTAGTGTTGAGGAAAGAGATGGTGAATGTGGATTAAAGATGATAAAGGGATTTTGGGAGGAAGAGAAGAAGTTGTCTTTTTAGGGTTTAGTATGAGTTGGTGGTTGGTAAGCCATGTTTCATTTAGGTTGAAAGATGTTTGTGCCAGGGTTAGTAGGTCAGTGGGGACTGTCTGCAATAGAAATGGAGTCATCTGCGTACTCTGAGGAAAGACAGAGGATAGGATGTATGAAGTTGGTTAGTAAAAATGTTAGAAAGGAGGAGACCTAAAATAGAGCTTTGAAGGACACCCATTTTGATGGGGAGAAAAGGACAAAGAGCAGAGAGCCATTTTACAGATTGCAGTCTGTGAGGTAACTTATTGAACCAGGAGTTGGTTGCTGAGGAGAGGTTGAGTTGAGAGAGTTTGGAGAGGAGGATGGGGTGAGCGACAGTGTCAAAGGCTTTGGAGAGATCTAAAAAGTTGCAGGACACTAGTTTATCATCGTCTCTAGCTAGGGAGATGGAGTTAGTAAAGGAAATAAGTGCAGTAGTGGTATGGTGGGGGAAAAAGCTATGTTGAGTAGGGGGTAATTACGTTTTCATGAGTAAGATGAGCTGAGATTTGTTTATAAACAGTGTTCAAGAATTTTGGAAAGGGGAGAGAGTATGGCAATAGGTCAATAATTAGAGAGCTCAACAGAATTTCCACCTTTGTGGATTGATATAGTGTGGAACTTTTTCCAGAGGGCAGGAACAGTTGATTCATAAATTGAGCAGTTTATGAGGATGGCGACAGGATATGCTATGGAGTCAGCAGCAGCTTTTAGGAAGGGAGGCGACAGGTTGTCAGATAAAGGGGAATTTGATTTAAGTTTGATAAGAAGTTTTTTGATGTAGCTGGTTGGAATGGGTTTTAGTGAGAGAGGACTGTTTTGCAGTCTTGGGTGGTAGCGGATGTGGGACTGGTTAGGTGGACAGTTTGCATAAGTTTGCTGATGGTATGTGTGAAGTATGAATTGAAAATTGAAGCCGTTTCAAGGGGTGTGTTGTTGGAGCCAGGGGTTGGGAGTTGAAGGATTTTCTAGGTGGAGAATTTTGTCGATTAGCATTCCAAAATGTCTTCGGGTTCCTGGGTTCAGTATCTTGGGGTGAGAGGTAGTTCTTTTTGTCAGAGTTTGTGTGTTTTTTGGTTAAATTTGGGAGTTCCCTATAATGTTGTTAGTATCTGGGAGATTTGGTCTTAGTCCAGAGTTTCCAGGTCAATCTCTGTTATAGATGAGAGACCAAGTAGAGTTGGAGAGCCAAGGGGAACAGTATGATTTGACTGACCGTTCTTGGAGGGGCAAGGGAGTTCAGAATGTTTAGGAAGATGGAGATGAATTGAAAAACAGCTTCATCTAGAGGTAAGGAAGAGATGAAAGACCAGTCAATAGTAGAGAGAGAATTACTAAATGTGTCTGGGTTGAAGTTGGTTAGCATTCAGCACTCTTTAAATTTATAAGGTCTAGAGAGTTGGGGAGAGAGAGTCTGGTAGGGATTCAGGGTAGTGGGTAGAGGTCAAGCTTAGAGACAAGTATCAAATCCAGGATAGAGTAGGTATTTGTGGGTTTATGAAGAAAAGTGGGTGAAGAGATAAGTTGGGTGTATCCATATAGGTTTATGCTGGTGGTGGGCAACTTAGAGATGAGGGTGAGCCAATTAATGTTAACATCACATAGTATTATTGTTTCGTTGTGTATATTGTCATAAATCCACTGTAGGATTTGTTCTAATAGGGGTATGCTCTCTCCAGGGAGTGTATAGATGGCAAATATGGTTAGAGTTTTATGATTGTTGAGTTTGCAGTTGGCAGTAATGAGTTCATCTGGGTGAAAGGAGGGAGGAGGTTTAATTGGGGGAGATGCGCATAGATGGTGAGAGTACATAATGGTAATGCCTCTGCCTTTTTTGTGCTTTCTTTCCAGGCGTAGAATGTTATAACAGGGGGGGATTCTTTGTCTACATTATATGTGGATTGAGCTATGTTTCAGAGAGTCTATGTTGGGGGAGTACTGGGCTATCCATGTGTGGAATTCAGTTATCTTGTTTAGAATGTTATGGATATTGATTGACTAGAAAGGGAGATGTTTGAGACTAGGTTTAGGTACCTGCTGAAGTGTTTGTGAGGTATAGGTAGGACTTGATGAATTAGTGTGGGCCAGGGTTTGGGTGACTGTCACCTGAGAGTTGAAGGATGTTTAGTGGGAGGAGGAGAATTGATGTATAGGGGTAGGGTGAGTGAAACTTCTGTTTAATTCTGTGGCATGAAGGCCATTTTGAAGACGGCTTGATTTTGGGGAGATTGAATTTGGTACACAAGAAGAGTGAGGAGAAAAGGGAGAGGTGTAGTGGCTGCTGGGGTCAGTTGTGTTGAGAGGAGATGAACTGCTGAGAGTAAGAGTATACACACTGAATCCTATAGCCCTTGTGCATCACATTTTAATTGTTAGGAAGCAGCTGGATCTTGTAAATTGGACTTATGTAGTGTGTCAGACAATTTTCGGTCACCAAAAAGATTACATTTACCCTTTGTCACAAGGTAAATCAACAGCAGGAATAGCTTGCATAGCAGAATTTTGTTTTCTAGTCATATTGGTTGGGAAATGGGCAGTAAAAATGAGCTCTATGGAATATGGTAAAATATAGTGAACAGCTGACTGAGAAGTGTAAAACCAAGAGAATTGTGTGAACTGATATGTCCAAGAAGGATAATAGCAGCTGAAATGCATTCCGCTGAAACTGGAGACAGCTAGGCAGCAATTGTACTTGCAGAGCATGCAGAAAAGTAACTTATTCCATCTCCAGATGATGTCAGAGCCAAGTTCTAACTAAATAGTCTTAAGGTCAAATGCCTGGATGCTGAGGCATCTGAGAGAAATAAAAAAGTTGAGATGCACTAGCAGGAGGACTAAAAAAGAAATGGAGCAGTAAGAAGAAAGGAAAAAGCAGCAACATCACGATTAGGTGATGCTGATCACTTTAATAAAGGCATGGAAATAATGAGGAAGAGCCATTCCTTAGATGCCTAGGTCATTATTACTAAATAGTTTCTACAGAATAGCGAGACGAGGTGACTTGATGTTTTTATTGAGGCATGTGAAAAGGCATGTAATCAACACTAAAGACAATGGTTGAGATTTTTAACTCATCTGCTCAGAGTAGAGCAATGTGTGCTGCGTCCAAAGTATCACATGTGGATTGTCTAAATTATAATAAGATTATGCTCTGCTTAGTTGAGTGCTTTAAGTGACCCCTGAAATGTATACAGAGAGGAAAGCAGAGAAAAAGGCACTGAAGAAATAAGCAGTTGCTGTCATTTTGGGGGGGGGGGTCAGATTAAGTCACTGCTTTAGAAATTCTAGTAGACATTACAAGGAGCCGGCATGCAGTACTGTACTATGTCACTTTCCCTAAACTCATAATTATCTGGTAGCAGATCCAAATCATAACACTGCTGAGACAGTAAGAAAAAGAGGCAACCTCTGTCTAGCTAGCAGGGCATAACTGCATAAGAAACCGGTACCTGTACCAAATGCAATACATAAAGGGGATCCCTGGAGGAAGTCTAAACCTTCACAGCAGAGTGCACAAGCAGAAAGGAAAATGTTGGTTCAAGTACACAAGAAGATCTTGGTATAAACTTTTCTTGTAGAACCACCTGGGCATGTGATGTCAAGGTGTGCACAGTGATAAACTGGGGTGCAAAACACAACCAAGGGGCCTAACATAAGTGGTAACACAGTAGTAGCAGGTTGTCTCAAAACTGTGGATGCTTCAGTTTATCTCAGTGGGCTGTTCCATATGCTTGTAGAGAACTTATTGCTAAAAGCATACTGCATAAATTACAACTATTGTGAAATATGCAACTATTTTGAGCCTGCAGTTACAGTATAACACTACCTGCCTGGTTAGTTCACTCTAGGTAAGGCCATGGGGGATACTATTCGCTTGCCATTGGCTAGGGATCATTTTCGATTGAGAAGAGGGGTGCTATCCAAGCAGATATTAAAGTGGTGACTTTGATAACACAGATCCCTATGTGGGTGTGGATGCACACAACCAAGCTTGGAGGCAGTCATGTAGAAAAGGTAGCAGGGGTGAGACCTGGCCACTGTCCATACCACCAACAAATGATGGTAATTTGGCCACTTCAGAAAGAGAGACAGATGAGAATGAAAATCATAAACCAAAGACACAGATGTGAGGAAAAAATAGAACTCATCTGAAAGGAGTTACTTTAGAAATAAATGTTTAAAACTATGTCTAAATCTTGATACAGTCATTGAGACAGATTAAATTTCAATTAGAAGGAAAGTTGGACAGGATTATAAAGATAGAGTTGAGGCAGTCAGAGCTCTTGGACTACTACTACTTTACAAAGTTTCAAGGAAATATATAAGGAGGCTCAATCCTTGTGGGTAAAAGGAATTTGTAAAGGGGATAATTACAAAATGTGGACCCTTAAAGAGAGGGGTTTTGGGAGATGTATTACAGTAGTTGGCGCTCTCAAGGGCCTGTCGCCAGACATTTGTTGTCATATCTCATAATATTCCCTTTCCGGGTCATATGAGCTAAAGTGTCCAATTATAAAAGTCATATTAGGATAATGCAAAGCTTTTGAACAGTGTAAGGCTGTTAAGACAGAAGATAAAAAAAAAATTCTCCTCACACACCTCTCTCATTATCCAAGTCAATGAAGGTGTCCCCAGTTAGTAGAACACCATGTAGATACAAGGACCCAGCAAACATTCAAACAGACAGGGTTAATTTTGTAAGGCATAGGGATGCCAGATAAAATTAGCAGAAGTGTACCATGTACTTGGATCCAGTAGATATCACAAATGTATTAGATAACAAATTTCATCCTATGACAACTACACAAAACCGACATTTATAAGGATCTTAAACCTCCTGTTTGTTCTTAGGTTGGTACTAGGCTATCAGCCCTAGGGCCTGTACAAGCCTAGCCATAACAATTCCCTGGCTATTTCTTCCCACACTATTTACTTCCCTGGACCCCTGTCTAGCAGGGCGACTGACATGATCCCCAGAGTGAATTTCCTTTCTCCCATCCAATCGTCAAGGTTCCTTTTGAAGAGAGCCAAAGAGGCACTCTGCTTGACATGCATCGGCAATCTATTCCAGAGTCTGGGGAGTCTCTGGGTCAGGAACCTTATCCCTCCAGCATGTTTTGTTTATTGTGATGACAAGGTTTAGATCCCTGGAGCGTGTGGCTGTGAGGGATTGGGATTTCTTTAAGGGTAGCATATCCAACAGCTCTGGGTTTGACATGGCCTTGTATGTTAAGCAGAGATCGCCTCGGAATAGATGATATGCGACAGAGTATAGCTGGAGTTTTTTTAAGGTGGTCAGCATAGGGCATCTGCTTTAGGCCTGTGATTCTTTTAGTGTGAGATATTTCTGTGGCCTTTCCAGTTGTTGCAGATGTCTTGAGTGGTACATACCAAACTGGGCGTTGTATTCTAGAATGGGCCTAATGAGGGATGAGTACAGTGGGACAATGACCTCCTTTTTTCTGGATGAAATGCCCTTAGTGATGAGGTGTGCCACATAGGATTTCCTGACTGTTGTGGTGATGTGGTTATCGAAGGTGAAACCACTGTCCACCTGTGTCCCTAAGTCTCATCACACTTTTGGTGTTTAGTGTACTGCCACCTATATAGTAATTCACGGGTACATGTTTTTCCCAAAGGGGGTAACTATACATTTCTTGGTATTGAGCTTGAACCCATGGCTTTGGCACCAAGCATCTGTTTCTGTAAGGCCCTTTTGTAAGAGTATCCACATCATTTGGGGATTCAATAATGGCTGCCAGTTTGCAGTCATCTGCAAACTTTGTTAGCCAGTGTCCCTTAGTGTTGGCTTGTGCTTCAGAGAAGTAGATGCCAAACAAAAGTGGTCCCAGGACTGAACCCTGAGGTACTGCACTTGTCTGGAGCTGGATTTGGAGCTGGCTACTTTTACAGTGTGGGTTCTGTCAGTAAGCCATTTAGCAATCCATTGGGTGACGTAGGGATAAATGCCCAGCTTAGTAAGTTTATCTATGATTCCAGAGTGGGGGATGGTGTCACAGGCCTTGACAAGGTCTAGATAGGCTGTGTGGTCCACCTTACCCTTGTCCATGGCTCTGGAGACTGATTCGAAGAAGTCAATCCGGTTCAGGAGACAAGATCGGCCCTTCACGAACCCAAACTGGGTGGGGTCCAGTATTTGAAGGTTGCCAATGTCTTTGCTTATAAGTTCCATGATAATACGCTCCATGGCCTTGCAGATGAGGCTTGTCAGACTGATGGGATGGTAGTTTCTGGGATCCAAGGTGGATCCCCCCTTGTGGAGTGGGATAACTGTAGCTCTGCGCCACTCAGTGGGCACAAAACCTGAGGTGAATTTTTCAATGGACCCTAGTGACTCGGTGGTCTGTTAATCACAAGCCCTTATCCACCCACATCAAAATAACTCGGGTATACAAAAACTACCTCCTTTGGTGGATTTACTCTGATCAGATAAAACAAGGTCATCTCTTCACTTTCCGTCAGCACGTGGTCATAGTTACCATGGATGCGTCCTTGATTGGGTGGGGGGAGCACTTCTTGAGAAAGACAGTCCAAGGCACACAGTCCCCCAAAGAGGCTAATAACACACATCAGTGTCCTAGAAATGTCAGCTGTCCTCCTAGCATTGCAGACCTTCCAAGACCCTCTTCTCCTCTGGGACCATCATGATTCAGACTGTCAATATGTCAGTGGGTCTGGTATGTCAGCAAT
Organism: Protopterus annectens; assembly: GCF_019279795.1. Classification (NCBI taxonomy): domain Eukaryota; kingdom Metazoa; phylum Chordata; order Ceratodontiformes; family Protopteridae; genus Protopterus; species Protopterus annectens. The sequence continues at coordinate 236,583,874 of NC_056743.1, read as the reverse complement.
CAAGGAGGAACGAATCTTACCCTCTGTCGAGAAGCTTAGAGTGTGTGGCAATGGGCAATCTCGTCCAATTTTTTTTTTCCAAAACATTTTTATTTTGTTTTTCTATTAAACATGATCAATCAAAATATTTCAAACGTACAATAGATACTGAATAAATAACTATTTACACTATACACAATTATCCATGACAAACATTTGCTTTATCCGTAAATACTTATCAATATTTATCTAATAAATTTTGCAGTTTTTGCCACTCTGTTCTTTACATGTTACATTAGATGTTTTATAACAAATGATTTGCATTTCTTTTTATATACACATTTTGCTAATGTAATAAACTCTGCAAACATAAGATCTTGCTTTTGTTTCCAATTCAGTGTAATAATCTTTCTAGTAATTGCTAAAATTACCAGAGTTGCAGGTAACTGATGATTAAGGAATCCCGTCTGGGGTAGGTACATTAAATAATATCAAAGAACTAGTGATTCGACAGTTACCTGACCATAAAGCTTTCACAAAATGTCTAAAATCAATCCAGTAAAGTGAGAGTTTTACATTCAGTGAACATATGAACCCAGTTGGCATCATGAATTTCACCACATCTCCTACATTTACTGTCTTTACTTTTAGTTATGAGTTCAATTTTGTGTGGTGTATAAAATCTACTATGGATAAATTTCCAGGTATATAATTTCCAGTATAGTGATGATGAGGTGGTGGTAATTGATTTTAGTAACTGTTTCTTATTTTCATTTGAAAAATGTTCTCCATTAATTTTCATTGAATAATTCCCAAAAAAAAACTGGGTCAAATGTAAGCAGTTCATCTCGTAAGATTTTATATATAGGTGATATGCTAAGTTTCTGTTCAATGTTCATTGAATTACATAAAATAAATAGCTGTAACAGCCTTGGTATGCCATCAGTTTCTAGGTTTATTAATACTCTCACTTTACCTTCAGTAAATTGCCGTATTGACTGAAGACATAGAATCTGGCTAGAAGAAGTTCATTGATTGAATGTTCAATTTATCTATAAATTGGTGCCTGAATTTAAAGTAATTTTTTGTAAAGTTCAACATTCTATTAATATTAAAGGAATCCAAACAATCTGGAGTGTATGCTATGGGAAATAAGAAAAAGTTTTTTTTAAGTTATAATTATATTTTTGAGTATGTAAAATATTTGATTTATACCATATGAGAAGTGGCTAAATCTCTTATATAGACAGTACGCATGGAGTATCCAGTATATTTTTGCTGATTCCAAATGATTCATTAAATTGGAATTCAATGTTTCTAGTGGCAATTTATATGCATCTCATATAGTTGTTTTCAACTAGAGATATATAGACGTTATCCGATGTAAAATTATGTTGGTAACAGATTTGGAGTATAGTTCTATATTAGGAAATCCAAATTCCATTACTATCCCTGACTCTTACATGCCATTTGTATGCTATTCTTGTTTTTTGTGGAAACCAAAGAAATGTAAGTAGTAAAGAATTTATTTGCTTAAAGAATTTTTTTAGGTGGGGGTAAAATCAATGATTGTGTGTAAAATAAGATTTTAGGTAAAATAAACATTTTTATTAAAGTAAGTCTGTTTTCCATAGTAAAAAACATTTTGCTACATTTGTTAGTTAAATCACTGATTGTAGCTAATAGATTGGTATAATTTAATTTAATAGTCTTTTTATATGTGTTCTTTATAGTAATCCCTAGACCGTTGTATCATTTTCCCAATTAAATGTATTATACTTTAGTAGCTTTCTATTTATTTTCTTATTGATTAATAATGTTCTGGTTTTATTTTATTTAAATTTTAGTTCTGATATTTTCCCAAATTGATTCATAGCATTTATAATGTATTGTATAGAAGGGTCTATATCACTGGATAGTAATAAAATATCTGCACATAGCTTTATTTTTGGACAGTATTCCTCGTTTAAGTAAAATCCTTTTATATTTGTGTCATTTCTAATTTACGAAGCAAAAGGTTCAACTGATGGGGCGAATAGTAAAGGGAACATCGGGCATCCTTGTCTAGTCCCTTTCTGAATTTTTAATGGAGGTGATAAGCATGAACCAATTTTAACATATGCTTTTGATGTATTGTATAATTTCAGTATTACGTTAGTAAAATCTGAAGGAAAATTGTACCCATCTAAATTTTTTTTCATATATGACCAACTAATGGAGTCAAATGCCTTGTCTATATCCAGACTTATACCAGTTAATTGCTTTTTGTTTTTGTTCGCAATATCTATTAAAGGTAATTTAATATTATCATGTACTTTCCTGTGTAAGGTAAACCCTGTTTGGTCATAATGTATTAAATTAGGTAGTATATGCTTTAGTTTCTTAGCCAAGATGGACATAAGTTTATTATCAATGTTTAATAATGAAATAGGTCTGTAGGATGCCCACAATTTAGGATCTTTGCCTTGTTTCAAAATAGGAGAAATTATGGAGTACTTCCAAGAAGGGGGAATCGTTAACTCTTGTTTAACCATAGAAAAGGTATTTAATAAGATCTTTATTATGTAATCTGGAAAAATCTTGTATACTTCTGGGATTATCCCATCTAGTCCTGTGGCTTTATTGTCCTTCAGGTTTTTAATTTGTTGTTCTACTTCTTTTAATGTTATTTATTTAGCATATTGTTTTGTTGATTTGATATAATTTAGTATTTATATTCTCCTGAAGAAATTTATCTACGATATCTGTCTCTTGAGGTGTGTGTCATTAATTGAACTGTAATACATTTTAAATGCTTCTAATATACCACAGTTGTTCTTTTAACTGAGCTATTACTTCTATAATTGATTTTATTGATATGATTTTGTTTATTGATTTGCTTGGATCTTATAGCCAATTTATGTAAATGTATAGGGTTTATAGAATAGGATTGTAAATTTAGTTTTTCTAAGTTTATAGCAATTTTATGATTTAGTATTTCTGGTTTGTTTGAAATTTCCATATGTACTGCTTTATCATTTGATTTCAAATTTCATTTTAACTTATCCATTTTGGTTTGTAGTTCTGAAAGTTCTTTGTCCCATTCTTTTCTTTTTTGAAAATACCAAGCTTTAACTCTGCCATATAGATAAACTTTTAACGTGTCCCACAGTATATAATGTCTGACACCTCTCCATTATTGTTGATTTCTACAGATGTCTATTTCTTTTAAAATCCATTATTTAAACCCTTTTAGTTTTGTTACATATGCTGGAATTCTTTGTACAATTATCATATTTCTTCACAGCCAAACTAAAAAAAAGGCATTATGGTCAGAAAGTGGACATGACATCACAAAATCACGTATTTTTGAATAAATGTTATTCGAAACCAAAAGTCTTATCAATATTTGTGTGCCAAATCTGAATGAATAATGTGTATAGTTAAGTGAAGTCTGAAGTCTGAAGTCTTAAATTATATATGTCTGTCAAATTCATTGAGGTGTTATGAAGTTTAGTTTCTTAGCTTATGTTGTTTAACCTTGCTGCTTCTAGAAGTGTCTTTATCTGTTAATAAGCAATTGAAATCTCCCCAATATAATTTCTCCCTTTGCATGTAATGTAATGATATCTAGATATTTATTTACATATTTAATTCCTAGCCCAGTTATCCATTAAGAATTTATCAATGTGTAGCATTTCTTATTTCCATTACCACTAGACTTATCATTCCATCATTGTCTGAAAATATGCTTAATATTTTAGGTGTTATGTTAGTGTTATTCCATAATAAAAGGGTGCCTCTTCTTTAGGACTTATAACAAGAATCAAGTAATGTATAACCCTTGAGAAATTCAGTAAATCTTTCTTCAATAAATGGGTCTCTTGCATGAAAATTATCTGTGCTTTATGTATTCTGAAAAACTTTATTAAACCAGCTCCTTTGATGTTATTTAAACCATTCACATTTAACAATAAGCATTTATAAAGCATAATGCAATTTGATTATGTTTAGAGTATCTTTAAAACATCTCGTATGTAATTGCTTAAAGTATCTCTCAATTTATCATGGATGAACCAAAAAATTGCGTTAATGACTTCTGAAACCAGTAACTATGTTCCATGTTTGCATGTGTATATAATGTTCCAGGTTTGGTTAATGGTTTAACCAAACCACCTATTTTTTCCCTTTCACAAACCAATTGCACCAAAATTAAGTTCTGCTTTAATCATATGTGTAAACAATAACATACTTTTAAAGTAAATCGAACAAACATGAATTTAAGACGTGCACTATACAAACTCAATGGAACCATTTCTGACCGTGCATATAAATCACATTGTACTGTAACCATGTGAGGTGATCTTCACCATATAACATCAATTTTGACATGAAACTTTAACAAAATCTCTTATATTACTTCTACTTATTTTTGTATTTATAACCATGAAACTATAATATTTATAAATTTGTTGCTTCATACAAGGTTAACGCTTGTGTGCGACAGGAAGAGATAGGGAAAACACATTGCTATGTTGATAATGTTTAAGCAGTTTAAAACTGTATTTGTACTAATCATTATTATACTCATTTATCACGTCTGCATGTGTAATCTTAACAAGCTGAATCATTTCATTACATCTAACAGTACAAATGCTATTGAATGTAATACATTTTATTTTGTGCTTAGATATGACCTTATTGAAAAAAATGCCTGCTTTATGAATACAGCAATAATAAATCCCTGTTTGCAACCAAAGTTTATTTCCACTTCACATACTGACTTTATTTAATCCACATTGCTATCATTTTCATTCAATAGCATTCTGTCAACATCTTTACTTATCTTCATGTACTATTTGTTATATAGCAGTCATACCTTAGCTTTAATTTACTGTTTTTCCCCTCTAAACAGCTACAAAATTAACTCTCTAGAATCTTTAAAACGCATTTTATAACATTTCCATACCTTTAGAAGTTTTTAAACCTGGAATACACTTTAGATTCACTTCTTTTCCCTTCTGTTTTTTGTTTCCAGCTTTATTTCCTCATTTTGAAGGTGTGCGTGGGTTGAAAGGTCGCATGATGTCACCGCTCTGTTTCCTTGCTTCTAGCTTCTGAAACTCATTGCTGTTGCCTTGTATATGCTCGCACACATTTAAAACAGTCACAAAAGCTAAAAAAAAAGCTTTTCATCGGGAAATACAAAATATAAAGCTTTTCTCTCCTATGAGAGAAAAAAATGCTTGAGTGGCCTCTACAGTACAAAATATCAACAGCCCATAATTAAACCCGGCTAATAAAGCCATATTTCTCATTCAGAACACAATTTTACACCCATATTGCTTTTTAAAGTTATTAGGGTAAAATAACTTTTATAGCTGTTAGTCAGTCTGTATACATCAATTATTACTTTATTATAGACAGATATGTAGTTAATTAACTATAATATCCTAAAAATAAGCATTTCATTCATATCAGTAAAACGTAATATTTTTGTTTAAACTCCACCTAATAATAATAACAGCAATTTGATACAAGAACCCTATATAGTGTGATTATAAAAGCATATTTAGAATGTACTATAACATTACCCCACCATTCACACACATGAACATATACATTTTTTCATTTAGATGCCCTTTACCAGTACTGTTATTGAATAACTCTATGCCCTTAGTAAGCATGTTAATATGTTAACTATCTAAGAATACCTATACGTAAATAAAAAAAAAGAATAGTTTTACATTTACCTTGTTGATGTTCCCCAGATATAAATTAAGTAATGAATCTTGCAACAAAGTATTTAACATTTAACAATATTTTACTTATTTGTCCTTTAGTTTATTTGCTCCTTCCTTGACGGTCCATCCATTGTTGTTGCATGTCTCTTCAGACTTTGTGTAGACCAATCCATGTCTTCTATATCAGTATTTTTTTCTTTTGGATAAAATCCATGGCTTCTGATAATGAGCTAAAGATCTTCTCACCGTCTGATAGAAATATTTTTATTCTGGCAGGGAGAAGTATTTGAGCCTTGATGACTTTATTAATTTCTTCTAGAGAGGACAGAAGTATAATCATTATCAAAACAAAATTTTCCCCTGTCCTAATAGGAGAGTTTGTCCAAGCAGATTTCAGTACCAAATCTTTATCCTCTGAGGACAAAAATCTGACCATGATGGATCTAGGATTAGAAGACAACTGTGGCTGAAATTGGTTTTGATAATGACCAATGAGCTCTTTCAATTCTGAATGAGAGATTCTGGCAGATTTAATGCTGTAGGTAGCCACTTGTTAAGAAATTGTATCATATTATTGCCTTCTTTTTCCGGTATTTCGTAAATTCTGATGTTATTTCTCCTTGACCTACTTTCTAGGTCTTCCAGATGTTTGTGTTTCACTGTTGCAGTCATTACGTTTGGGTAATCCTGCTGGCAGATTGCCCTCAGTCGGCCTGAATTCCAAAGTCCTGGGTCCTACGTCGGCTGCTGTCGCCCCTTCCCTGACGTTTCTTTAGTCTTTCTTGCCGCGTGGTGCCCAAAGCAGAAGCAGTTCGCAAGTGCCAGTTGGCTGGCTCCTGAGATTTTCGTGTTCGAGTTTCAGATCCGAAGTCTTCAATAAAGCTAAGTACCCCTTTGGGGAAACTTTTTTTCTTGCTCCAGACCAATGTCAGAAAAAGTAAATAATTGTATTTCTTGTGGAAAGCAAATACCTCATAAGGACTTTCATTCTTACTGTATTCCTTGCCTAGGCCCTGATCACATTGTTTCTGGTTGTCGATTTTGTGCTAGATTTAACCAACGCACTAAGCGTCAGTATGATTTTGCTTTAAACTCTTTTGGACACCAGTTTAATTATCCAGAAATGTCATCGGATAGCCATCCGACTACCGGAGTTCACAAAAAACGCAAAGAAAAAGAGAGAGATAGACAACCGAGGCCCAAAACCGACGACAAAGCTTTTGCTAAGCCAGTTGCCGGTTCGCTGGTTCTCAGGTGCTTTCGCAGCCCCTGACGCCGACTACTTTACAGTTGCAGGCCACTACCAACTCCCACGTGGAGTCTGCCATGCCGCTGGAAACTCAAGGTATTGGAGCCTTGGATACTATTCCTTCAGATGGGTCCAGAGCCGCTGAGCATGCACCGGCTTCTGAGGGTGTATTCAGACCTAAACATCTTTACATTAAACCGACTTCAGCTTCAAAGGCAAAGACAAAAGCACCTTCTAAAGCAAAGAAACAAACTTAAGAGCCACGTGGACAGGCCTCTATGCCCAAAAAACAGTTGCTCAAAATGGCCGAAGACATGGTTACCTCCATCAGGGGTTCCCATCCCCCTCCTGATGAGGCCTAGGCAAGAGACTGACTATGAATCTTCAGATCGGGTTTCTATTTCTTCTGATTCCTCTTCTGATCAGGAATATTCTCTTCCCCCCATGAGGATTCTGATGCTGAAGAATCTATACCTTCAGCTTCTCCTCCAGAGGACTTTTCCTTTGGGGAAACCTTGCATACCATGAGGGAGCATTTCTATTGGGAGAGCCAAGATTTTTCAGAATCTAAAAAGAGGCTCAGAGATTTCATTTTACTGCCTCAGCACAGGCCAGTAGCCATTCCACACCTTTGTTAGACATTGTAGATGATGTTTTCCGTGTCTAGTCTTACCCCTGACTCCTTACCTCCAGCTCCTGTTAAGCCTGACAGATATTACAGGGTTCCTGACTCTCATAAATTCCTTTTTAAAAACCCTGCTGCAGACCCAGAAACTGTTACACAGGGTCCCAAAGGAGTTAAGCTTCCGCTGCAAAAAACCCTACCCCCTCTGACAGAGATTCTAGGGCACTGGATAGATGGGGAAAAAAGGTTTACACATCTGCTATCTTGGCTATAAGGGCCTTAAACTATTAGTTTCATATGCTCAAATATCAGCAACATGTCATGGCATTGCTAAAACAAAAAATGTTAAACTCTGAATGTGCAGAAAACAAGGAAATGCAGGATTTATTGCATGCAGCTGAACAAGTTGGAAAGCATACATTGCAATGTGGTTTTGATTCTTTGGAGGCCTCCTGCAGGGCTGCAGTTACAGTCCTGTAATTAGGAGGCATGCTTGGTTAAAGGAACAAAGTCTGCCTGATCATGTCAAAGTTAAATTATTAGATGCACCTTTACAGCATGATACTTTGTTTGGTGTTAAGACGGAAGAGGTGTTAAAGAAAATGGAGGGCAAAGCTAAATCTATGCAAACTGTCAAATATTTTTTTACAAGTACAGCCACCTAGGTTTAGTAGGCACTGGCCTACAAAGAATTGGTCCTTTCCTGTGTCAGACAGACCTCAAAGGGGCAGATCCAGACGTCCTAGAGGCAGATCCCAGGTGTAATGTTCATACAGATCAAAGCAATGGGGTGCTTCTACCTCTAAAGGTGGAGAAGACAAATCATAACCATACAGGAAACAGTCCCAATGACTTCCCCCTGCCTGCACCAAGCACTTATCTCCTGGCACATTATAACCCAGGACAAGTGGGTTCTAAATGTCGTGTCACAAGGCTACAAGTTCCATTTCCATACCCTGTCAAAGGCAAACGGCTGGCCAGATTTGCCAAAAAATCAATGGACAGAGGCCCAAAAACAAGTCTCATCCCTCATGGTCATGGGGGCCATTCAACAAGTACCAGAGCAAGAGCAGGGACAAGGATTTTACTTGACTGTTCTTGGTACCCAGAAAGGACAAGACCTGGAGACCAGTACTGGATCTATCTATCCTGAACGCATTCCTGGATATACCAAAGTTGAAGATGTTAACTTTGCAGCAGCTTCTGCCCATGCTGGGCAAGAACACTTGGCTTGTGACTTTAGACCTAAAAGAGGCATACCTGCATGTCCCGAGCAGACAATTATGCAGACTGGGGATGGAGGGGTGGGTTGTAGGTACTCTTTTTTCTAATACCATTTCCATTAAACTCATTATTCTCTAACATAAGCTCTAAGTTCTTTTTTCTCAAAAATAGTTTTGAGTCTATAAGAGCATTGGAAGTAATACTCACAGTACTAGGTACAAATTTCAAACCTTTACTAAACAAGCTAGAATATACTGGTTCAATGTCCAAACTATAAATATACTGAAATAATTATATGTATACCTAGGCCCATGTACCACAATAAGTCCTTCATTACTCGTGTCTTGTGTAGTAATCATATCTAAAACCTCCTCCCTCTGTGTCTCCCCCCCTTGGATAGTGGTAATTCACAGGTGTCTGTCTGATTCTTTCTGACATCGGGAGGGGGGGATTCTAAAGGATCTTACAGGACATATTCACCTTGACTTCCCTACACCTTGGAAGTCTGTATAGTGACCTTCAGTGTTCCAGTCTGTGTTATCAGTTCTCTCCCAACCATGGTCACCCCTTACATTTTGGGTAGTGTTTCCAGTATGGCCTCCTAAAATTAGTCTTAGATTTGGGGTAGGAACGTTCTTCCCTATACTGAACCAGGTCCCTTTCCAATTTTTTACACTTCCTATCATAAATATGTTTCCATTTGTCTTCTATCTGATCCTACACTTTAAACTACTTAGATTTTTCAGCCTCTACTGTAAACAAAAGCTCTGTCACTGTGTCATGGTTTAACTTGTCTATTTTCTTAAACAGCGTGTCCATTTCTCTTACATTATTATTAATAATGGCTCTTAAAATATTTAGTCATCAGATAAGGTACATCATCACACATCTATTTTTAAAAAACAATCCATTTTTTAAAAATAGATGTGGTTGGACTTTTGCTACGTTAGCTGGATTTGGCAAAGCGACGACCTTTTTGTTTTCGTTTCTTAAAATATTTAATCCTGCATTGTTGAAAATAGTAAGCAACTCCTTGTGAAATTTGCTGCCCTCCCCCACATTGTTGGGATACTTGTAAATGCGCAGCCCTTTAGGCACAGTTTCCCTCTCAATAGAGTCATTTTAGCAGTTATCCATATACAAAATTTTGTACCTCAGCATCCGTTCATGTAACGGGTTAATATTAGTCTTTTTCTTTATTAAAAGTCCCACCCAACTCCAAGCAACCATCAGCAAAATTGCATTTAGTTTTAAACCATTGTCCCACAGCATGAATACCCCCCCCCCCATTGCACAGTCTCGGAAGCATGGCTGGTGTTAAAAATGCCACCAGAAACAGAATTTGAACAGTCATCTTGCGTTTCATTGTTAAATAAGTCCTTCCTTCCATTCGGACCGCCATTCGTAGTGTCAGACATGGAGAGCGTTTCCCCTCTACCTCTTTGGCTCGAGTGACCTGACTGTACACTCCTCAAACCGGAATTCTCGCAACTCTGTTCATGGGGCAACTGTGAGCTCTGATTCAATACAAAACCTGCAGCAACACATCCGGATGTTTGAAAAAATGCCTCCTGGTTTCCAAGCAATGATCCCTTCCCACCAAGCAATGATCCCTTCCCATCCAGGTCCCCTGTAGAAGCTGCAGCCGAATTAGTTGTTGCTGGGAAAATAATGCAACCAATTGTGTCAGTTGCCCTTCCACTCTGGCCAGCCTCTCACTTACTCTCTGTAACTCCTCTGCTCTTCTGACTGAAGAGCTGTTACTGGACTCCAATTCCTCCATCAAAAATGAAAACCTCAAAGCACAGCAAAAGAGGAAAAAGTGCCTCAAAGATCACCAGAACCAAAACAGTCAAAGCACTCAGGAACACAGTAACCAAGGCTTCACGAGTGCAAGGCAGCAAGAGTTTAATCTAGTTTTAATGCACCAAAACACACAGCATTTTCGTCCTTGTACAAACAGGACTTCATCGGAAATACAGTTAAAAACACATTCCATTCCATGTATAGTGAACTAATAACCAATTAACCATCTTAACCCCTAATAATTAAATAAATATCCAGGCAACCTTAATTATCTAAATTAAAAATACAGCTGTTAAATACTGCTTCAAGCTTTGTCATTAAATATTTCATTATTAAATACTTTTATTCACCCCATTAAAAACATATTAAACACCCCAATTCTAACTTATTATAGGCAGAGCTACAGTTCTGTGCTGCTAGCAGTCTGACATCTTGGCCACTCCCCCCTCATCCAATCAGTTTCTAATAGCAACGCACATTCTGGGGAAATCCAGTGCAATAGTAGACAAGTTAAGCAGGTCCATTCTAATGCCTCATAAGTAGTCAGTTAACATGAAGGTGGCTGAATTCCATTGATAGGGCCAACCTTGCTGCAACCTCTTTGCATCTCCCTCAACAGCAAGTGTAGCAGGTTCTTTGCCCTGGTCCCCCCCCCCCCCCCACACAGGGGAAATCAGAGAGATTCTCTTCTCCATGATTGGCTACCCAGTCTCCTCTATGCCTTTCCCCCAGTACCGCTAATCCCCATTTTTGTTTCAGAAAACATCTTGATTGAAGAGCACAGTCATCCTCGTTGCTCATTATTAGCCTCGTTAGATTAAGTTCCTTTTCTTTGGTCTCATCTGCTTCACCCACCATGGATTCCGGACCCATTTCCAGATGACCTGTCTCGTCCAACAGACATGATACATCTGGACATCTTAGGCTTAAAATTGACCACATGGTTTCTCCACTTCCGTTGATAGCCAGGCAGTCCATGCTTTCCTCCCCCGTCCACCGCATTCTTTTATCCTGCCACAAAGCTTCAACAAGAAAAATTTACAGAAGTATATGGAAAAGGTTTGCTGTTTGGGTGCAGCAAAATGACGTGACTCTTTCAATGCCATTACCCAAAGTTCTTGAGTTTTTAGCTACAATTTTAACAAACTGTTAAAGTACAACTAGCTGACATTTATAATTTTTACATAGGAGTAAATAATTCGCCTTTAGATTCTTTCAAACTTTGTTAGGCCCCTTTATAAGGGGAACCTTTCTTCTTAGACCCCCTTTTAAAGATCCCACTCCACTGTGGGATTTGAATTTAGTTTTACAATCTTTCACCCAATCTCCCCTTTGAACCATCAGCCAAGTGTGAACTAAAATTTCTAACCTGGAAGGCTGTCTTTTTAGTGGCCATTAGGGCTGCTAGAAGAGTTTCACAATTTCAAGCCCCATCTTCTTAGTCGTCTTACTTGATTTTTTATAGGAATAGAGTCTCTTATGAACCAATCCATCTGTCCTTCCTAAGGTGGTGACAATCTGTTTCTTTCCAAATTTCCCAAACAAAGGAGATATGTTGCATCTATATGTTACACCTGTTGGATGTTCACAGACAGTTAAGTTTTTATTTACCCAAGACAAACATTTTCAGGAAATCAGATCAATTATCTCCTTTTTGGATTCAAAATTGGGCAAACCAGTTACTAAAGTGACCTTAGCCAAATGGTTAACTGAATGTATTTTCTTTATTTACAAACAATCGGGTTTGTTTTTGCCAAAACCTCTAAAAGATCATTCTGCCAGGACTATGGCAACTTCAGTGTTCTTATCCAGATCTTCTTTGGATTATATTTGTGCAGCTGCAACTTGGTTACTCATACCTTTATTGACAAATTGGATCTGGTCTCTAGGGGAAAAGCAACCTGTGTCTCAGCGGTGTTTAGGCACATCCTTCCTTATTGTCCTCCTGGGACTTGGGTAACTGGGCACTGTGTCCCATTTGTTGAATGAATGAAAATCACATCAGATAATTAAATACTCACCATAATGTTCTATCTGTGTTGTTCATTTTCATTCTTCAACTCCCCTACCTCCAACCTCCTACCATTTTGACTTCTGATATAGACTTAAAGGTCAGCAAACAATATTTGAGGTATGGTAAGGGACTAGTGCATTATGGGTAAGGGAGGAGCTAGAGTGCATGTTCCATCAGCTGGAAGAAGCAGCCTAATCAGATCCGGGGGTCTGATTTGAACTCATTTGTTGGAGAATGAAAATGGACAACACAGATGGAATGTTATGGTGAGTATATAACTTTTTTTTTTATCTAAATTGGGTAAACGTGTATGTAATGCACAAGAACCAGTATCCTGAACTCTACTCCAGTGTTCTCTACTGTCTGTGCACTGCCAAAGCATATGTATAATCTGTGTTGGCTTTTTGGCATCTCTAGCAATTGCAATTGTATCTACAATGCCTATTGGGTATTCTCTGTGGTGAGTATTGCCAGTGGTGTTCCATTTTATACTGTGTAAAAGCAACTATTGACATGTCCAAAAAGTCTTTCCATCTTCAGTTATAGGGATATTGAGCACCTCTGACCATTTTTATGTATATCATCTGTACATGAATGTAAGACCTTTCTGAGACATGGGTTCAGCTGACCCATTAATGTAGCTAGAAGAGGTTGAATGTTTTTACAGTAGAAATCAAATTTGAGCTGTAAATGTTGCCAGAGATTTGGGTATAGTTAACTTCTGCAGTTTTGTATGGACACAGGACCTTTTAAAACTGAAGCTATTAATTCCAGCCAAAAGAATATTCCTTTATCTACTCAGTCTAGTCAGGAGTGTTCTGCCCTCAATCCTGTATTCATGATCATCCCAACTTCTGTCCCATTTACTGTAGGCAGGTGCAATCTTCGACCCCTGGAGAACTTTAATATTATGTGTTTGACTCTTCTTTGAGATACCATTTTTTATTCCTGTCCTCTGCAAAGATAACATGCTTTCAGTCACGTATGACTAACATTTCAGAAGGAAGCCACAAAGGTGGAAGTGCCCTAGCTTGTAGTTATTGGGTAATTGCAGCTGCCTTAGTTTGCCTTTTAATGCCTGAAACCTGGAGACCAGACTGGTTCAAGATGCTGTCAGTGATGTTGAAATACTTTGGGGCTTCTTTCTAGTGGAAGTTTGGGAGAGTTTTTTGAAATTTCTCTGGGAAATGTATTCTGTCTAAAAATGAAATGTGCTAGAAAAGGAGGAACTTTGTTAACCAACAGATTTTAATTATTTTAACCCTGGGTAAAAAAGTCAGCTTTACTTCGACCCTGTTATCCAATGTTCATTTGAATAATAGGAATAAAGTTTATTTGTATCCAGTGTAGTCCAAATATTGTAAGACATTTTCACTCCCATAATCTGTAAACCTTAATTATATTGCTATTCATGTTCAAGTTTGCTGTATTGGCTGTCTCATTATGCAGAAAGAAACTGCATTTATGATGGCTCAATTTCATTTTCCAAAACATGAACAAAAACTCAATTGTCCTCATAATGCAGGTTGTGTGGCTGTTTAATTCAGGAAACTCCATCTGCAAACCTCATGTAAGTGGTAATAAGGGACATCCTTAATGAGTTCTTGTCTTTAACTCAAAGGGCAAAGAAATTAGCCCTTTATTACTAACCTGCAGTTGTAGATTTTTATAAAGCAGACTATATAATTCTAGGAAAGGCCTTTTCCATAAACTGAGAGCTTCCTTTAAGAAGTCCCGTTCTAGTGAAATAAATGCCTTCATAAAATCTAGGAAGAAGGCTTCCATAGATGAGCTACTTTTGCTCACTATAGAGCAATACAAACCTATAACCTGACTAGATCCAGCCAACCATGCTTGTACTTGTATGTTTCCTGGCTTCTAGCCAGTATTTTAGTGTAAAGGTTGGTTACTGTTTATGTAAGTAGTATGGGTCTATATCCCATTGGGGAGGAAATATCTTGTTCTACTTTAGCTAAGTAAATGGTCAAGGTTAGTCTTGAAGAATGTGGCAACTGCCTGTAAGAACTGAATAACTGAAAAAGTTTAAAAGTTCAGAGAAAAAAATTATAGAATTCCCCTAGAATGCAATCTGGTCCACGTGCCTTTGCTTTAGGTAAGAGTGCATTTCCCTTGCGATTCTTTCTAGAGCGAGGGGGTTGTTTAGTGTAGCCAGGTCCTCTTCAAAATATGTGGGAGAGAAATGGAGTTTAGAGACCACCTCTTCTCATGTGGAAATGCATTGGTCTGAGTTACATACAACACTTTATATTTTTTTAACAAGGTGACTGATTTAAAAATATTTTTGTGTTGTGTATTCTCCTTATCCTTTATTGCTGCCATAAGTGTTTGCTTCCCTTAACTCTCTCTCTCTCTCTCCTTAATTCTCTGGGCTATTAGTTTAGGTGATGCAAAGGATTTCCATATTTCCCACTATGATGATGTGAGGTAGTGTCAGCTGTACTGGGGGAGTAGGACAAAGCATGTGCAACATATGCCAACCTAGTTAGCTGGTGTTTTGTAAAGAAGTGTGTCATTTGAATATCAAAATGATTTGTATAGATGCTTGCGCTAAAAATATATCAACAGTGGGTCCTGCTGGACAGAAAATAAATATATGTCAGACTGTATTGTAATTGATTAAATGTATGTATATGTTAAGGGTCAGGTGACCAGATGTCATTCTGTAGCCAGCACATGAACTGTATTTGACTACTAGTGAGAGATGTGATAAGGGCACGGTGTTTTCTGGGACCTGACAAGACACACTTGCCTGCTTTAATAAGTAACTAGGGAACAGCAATTCTTCAGTCAGTTAGAAAATTTAGTGAGATTAGCTAAATGTTTTTCTGTGCATGTCTGAGTCTTTCCATTTGTGTTTTTTTATATTTCCTGTGAATTGAACCTCTGGTGTGTATTGTAAATAGATGTTCAGTATTTTCTTGATTTCTATTTTATTATTATTAAATATATCTGTGCTTTTCATTGTGGTTGGTCTTTCAGAAAATATTTAACCTTTGAGAGTAATACACTTACTTAGTGGCCCCACGTTCCTGAAAGTCTTGCTGTTTGGTCAAACATTACCATTTGTATATTTGTAATTTTACTGAGAATAATTCAGTACCCTAGTAAGAGACTTAGAGTAGCTGGTTGTAGATGTTCTGGTGGCAGTATATTTACTTTATAGGTCTGCTTGGTGCAGGCAAAGCAGCTAAACTGTGCCAGCCTTTCCCAGGTGTGTGTGAGCTACTTTGAACAGGGATACTGAGAGCACTGACTTCACTGACAGGGTGTGGAAGACTTGGCTTGAAACACCTCACTTAAGGACTCCACTCTGTAGCTGTCTCAGAGGGAAGTCATAGTTGGGGCCTGAGAGAAAGCCCAACCCCAGGACTAGACTGTGCATTCCTTGTGTGCTTTTAAGAGAAATTGTACTTGGTGCAGAGAGCTGTGTCTGAAAATACTGTGTATGCCTATTTTTTCTCACTCGCCCAGAGGAGGGATGTCACACCCACTTGTCAGTAAAATATGCAAATTGAATTGCTTTCCTTTTTTTTTAACTTTGTGATCTGCCAATGCTAGCCTTGTTCTGTACATTTGCATCTCTTGTACAGTTCATCCTTTAGCTGTATGTCTTGCTGCAGTTTTCAGATTGCCCCTTCTGTTACTTTTCCTGTCTTTCCATGTATTCTGTGCTGTGTGGTTTATGCAAATTTTAAAATATTCCTATTTAGTCTCCCCCTTAAAATTATAGCCAAACGAATTTGTGATACAACTTTAAGATGGTCTTCTGTAGCTGATTGCCCCTTTGATGACTTAATCCGTAATCTAATTCTAATGTTTGGCATGCTATAGGGTCCCCTAAAATGTTTTGCCTCCATCTTTACCATTCCATGATCAGAGAGAGTTGAAGGATAGTTATTATAGAAAAGAAACCAGGAAGGAGTTGGTGAAATATTTTCTGGTCTACTGGCACTTAACAGAGCAAGCATAATCTAGCACTCGTAGATGTGACTCTACTGACATCACTCAGATTCCATCTCAGTCATAAGACTGTGTACCACTGTGTGTGGTAGGTGTGAGAATCCCTGCTTTCTTGCAGGAATTCCTTTAGCTGTAGGATCTAAAGCTTTATTAGTCACTCCCTGTAATTATGGCTGTGCATACTCTGTCATTGCTGTAAAGTGTCTGTAAAGCTGTTAAGTGACTCTAGTCTGTCCGTATTAGGACCATAAAAGTAAGCTAGCAATACCTCACTTTTAGAAGTTTGAACTCGTACGACTATCCCTCTCCCCATTGTATTTTTATATCTGCCAAAGTGTTTCGAACTTATAGAGACTGATTAACCAAAGTAAGGAACCCTCTCTGTGCTGAAGTATGGACTTGGCTTTGCCACGTTCTTTCCATTCCATACAAATTCTACATTCATTACTTAGCTTAAGCTTGCTTTCTTAAAGCAATAGAATGTGTGAGTCATTTACTTTAAAAACCTCAGAAACATGCACTTAGTCCAATTGGTTAGACTCCCATCATGTCCCATGTAAGGACTTTAATGTTCTCATTCAAGAAATGTGACTGTGTAAGTTGGAGTATAGATCCTTACATGATATCAACAATAAAAACTTCATTAAACACGTTATCACTGTTAAAATGATTTGTAGTTTAAGTACTGCTACTTAAGGTAACAATAAAATAAAATAATTCTTACATTAAGCAAACAACAAAGTCCACAAATGAACTCCATGAACAGTGACCTAGAAGAAGGTAACTAACTCGCACTGAAGGGAAAAGGATTCGACACCCTAAAGCTTGGGCTCCAACATTCAGGAGTAGGTCTGCCAGGTGGGTGTAAATGTCACTTAATGAAAATCCACTGGTATCAGTGTTTGCTCCTTAATAGCGATCTTCTGATTACCTCTGAGTAGTTGGTGGGGAAGAAAAATGGAGGAGTGAGGGAGAAGTGGAGAGTGTAAAAAAGAGATTCTTCATTCATCTAAGAGCTAATTGTTTATGCTTTTCCTAAAATAAAAGGAAATCACAGTCTACAAAAACGTTGCATCTTGAAAAATTGATTGCCATGCCAAGTTATATATGGCATAACCGGTATACTAGAAACTTAGAGGTACAAGACTGTCCCTGAAGTTATAGATGAAAAGTGATAACCAGAACAAGGCTCTGATATCACAGGCTGTTTCAATGGAAAATGCCCAAGGATCTGACTAGGACCCAACACACACACACTGTGTGTGTCTCCAACCAACTCTCTTTTATTTGTTGCTCATGTGTTAAAAGGAAATACTGCCAGCACAGCTAGCTGGAATTTTATAAACAATGTCATTTGTGAATGTCAAATTAATTTATATAAGATGCTGCTGTTACAAATGTATTAGAACTGTGTCATGTGTATATCAAACTGCTCTGTACAGATGTTTGTGTTGAAGAGGTATTTTGTAAAGTTGTTGTCTTTTGGCTTTTCCCGGTTAGGGGTCGCCATAGCGAAACTCCAGTCCGCTAATGATTGGTAGTTGATTTTTACGTGCCGAGTTACCAGCCCTGACGCACAACCTTCAACTAAGGTACGCCCATTCACACATCTTCATGCAGAAGATGCTCTAGCTGAGAATCGAACCGGACAGCGTCTTACTGTGAGGTGACAACGCTACCGCAGCACCACCACGTGTTTGAAATGTAACTACAGTGTGCTGTACTGGAAGAGAATAGAAATGTACATGCACTATTGTAACTGTTTAAATGTGTGTATTGTAACAGTGGAGACTAGAATACAGGTTAACCACAGTCCGGCAAACTACGCCATAAAAGATATCTCTCAAGTTTTCAATGCAGCTAGAGACGTCTGTACTAGGAAGTTTCTTGTATTGTCCTTGCAGTGAAGTAATTGCTACTTTTGAAACATGAAAGAATCCAGTTTTTTTCATGACTTCCAGCACCTGCCAAGATCTCAACAAAAGCTTTGTATGAGTATTTTTACAGGTAGATGTTAAATACTGCCAGCTTCAGCAATGGGGTTTTCACCTGGGAACTAGAAGTCAGATGACAAGAAGTGATGTCATTCTGCAAGCTATCCCAACAGAAATATTAGAGATATTATTTTAAGAAGTCTCTTAGTGAGAGAGCGCATTCTGCATTTCTGTCTTGGACCTAGCAGATCAGTCACCACATCTGCTTTGCTCTAATAGTAAGTTTCTAGGGTATAGTATAATTGCCTTAGATTCAGTCTGAAATTTTGTGAAGTTTAGTTTCAATATTTTTCTTTGAGACTGTCCAATGTTTTAAATATTTCCTGTGGTTTTGAACTTTGATGTCACTGTGAATATATATTTAGTATTGCCTTATTTTATTTATTATTAAATATATTATTTCATTTTGGCTGATCTGTGTAGTAATATTTAAGCAACTGAATTGGATATTAAGGTTACTCAAGATATTGCACATGAAGATAATATTTTTGACTGCAATTGCATCTTTAGTAGTATTGAACAAGAAGTGGTGTCCATTAAAACTAGGAAAATGAAAAAGATTGAAAGGGAATAGGGCACAATATAATGCTAAAATAGCTTACCCCCCACCACCCAGGTTACAAGCTTGGAACAGTGCTGTTGATTTGAATGGAAATCCTTCACCCTCAAATGGTCAAGTCTTTTTTAGACCAGGAAAATTTCCCTCCTTTAAGGAGATCAGAGAGGCTGAGAGACGGGAACAACCACAACAATCAGGGCCAAGGGACATTTTCTATGAATGGATGCTGGGGGGACAGTCGAATTATCAGAGGGGGGAGGGGGACGGGGGTGGAATTAGTGACTATAGGAAGTGTTTTTGAAAATTGTAATGTGTTTAAGAATTCTAGTGGTGATATTAATGTTTTTAACTACTCTGCTATGAATATTGATGTTCATATTTGTGATTTGTTAGCGAAAGGTTTGACTTTTGTTCCTTTTAAGAATTATGATTTAGCACAGACACTGGTTGATTTAAAACAGTTCATTAGAAAACTAAATCTTAATGTTTTATTTAAGACTGTTGACTCTGTTAGCAACCCTCTGCGTTTATCTAGCACTTATAATCCACCTGTTCCTTTTGGTTTTTGAACAATTATGTGAAATTGATGTACGAAATATTTGGAGAAAAGTATGTCAAATGAATTTAAGTGAAGGTGAGACTGAAGGTTTATTCAGTTTGAAAAACAATAAAGATGTTAAGGTTTTTGAAACCTGACAAGGGTGGAGGGATAGTGATTATGGATGTATGTGATTACAATACAAGAATGAAGATAATTTTGGAAGGGCTTACATATAAAAGGATTTCTTTGAATGAACCTAATGGATGTTATAACAAGATTAGGAATGAATTGAAAGACCTGTTTATAGATGGTTCCATCTCTATTGATGAGTACAACTTTTTGTCAATGGCCCATCCAAAGATTCCTTGTATTTTTGGTTTGCCCAAAATCCATAAGAACATTGCTGACCCTCCTGTGTGCCCTATTGTAAATGGTAGAGGGTCCATTACTTATCACCTTGCTAGGTTTTTGGATATCAGATTAAAAGCCTTGGTGTCTGAAGAAGCAAAACTTTGCAAGGATTTGTGGGATTTCTTACACAGGATTTATAACATGGAATTTTTGGACACAGATATATTCATTACTATTGATGTCAAAGATTTATGCAAGTCTACCCCCCATGATATTGAGGTTGAGTGGTTTTGTGATTTTTTTTTTTTTTTATTAGAAAAAGGTGCGTCTCATCCTTGCATTAATGTGTATGAGCAATTACTCAACCTTGTCCTGAAAAATAATTGTATTTATTTTGAGAGAGAATATTTCATCCAGGATGTTGGCGTAGCTGTGAGTTCCCCCTGTGATGGGGGACTTTATGGCAACATTATGTTAGAGGGAGAATAAGTTTATTTTTAATTCTCCCTTTTTTAACTACTGTAAGATGTATATAAGATTTTTGGATGACATTTATTTTCTGGGAAGTATCTGAGCAGATTGCTGAATTTTTGGCTTACATTAATAATTCAACCAATTTTTTAGACTTTACATATGGAATTGGTTTTGATGAGATTAATTATCTTGATGTCAGGTTACAAAAGGATTATGTATTAAGGAAATAGGTTTCTGAAATCCACAGTAAGGAGACTTACTCGAACAGCTTCTTTCATTTTGATAGCTACCACCCTTATAGGCAGAAGAGAGGGGTGGTGAAGGGTCAGTTTGTAAGAGCAGCCCGTATGGTTTCACATTTTGAGTCTTTTCTCTCTGAATGTGAACTTTTGAAAAATATGTAATTTTTATTTATTTATTTATTTGCAGTTGGTTTACCAGGATAGTCCATTGGGCCAAAGTGAACCCGTTTTCAATGGAGTCCTGGGGAGAAAAGCTCCAAAAACAATCAAGGTTACAAAATTATGTAGATAATAAGTTTACATGTGTTGTAATATAGCGCAGACCAATTAATATAACAATATGACATAAATTGAAAATATACAATTAGATTAGACAAGAACAAACATTGCAAACAGTATAGGTTTTAGATAAATGAACAGGTAGTGCAGAATTTTAAGGAATGATTACAAGATATATACAGGAACATTAATATATAGAAAGTTTAAGTAAGAGGTGTAGACTAGAATAATACCTAGTTTGCAAGTAAATAACAGTTTGAGTTTGAGGAGAAGTTAGAAGGAGCAATGTTAATGAAAAAGGGGAGAAAAAGAAAATTTGCAGTGTGAGTTATGTGGGGTGGCAGCTGGAGCATTCCCACTGGGATACCAGGTATGAGTGAAGAGTTTTCTTGAAGATAAAGTATGGGTAGCATGAATGTGTGGTGGTAGGGAGTTCCAGAGTCATGCTAGACTAAAGGATAGAAGGTGTTTTCCTGGGGGGCGAGCTGGTTTGTATATTTCTAGAAGATTTTGGTTATTGGATCGTAGTACTCTGTCAGGTAGATGCATTTTAAAGGCAGAGGAGAGGGAGGGGACAGTGAGGGGTTGATAATGAGCTTGTGTGCTAAAGTGAGTTGGGTATAGATAAGGTGATTAGGTAGTTCTAGCCAGTTTAGTTTATGGAGAGAGGAACAATGGTGAGTGGAGAACTTATGGCTAGTAGCGAACTTGGCAATTTTGTTGTAACAACATGAGAGTTGAGTTTTCAGAGAGGATTGTAGATTAGTTAGGAGTGGAGCTCCATAGAGAAGGGAGGGTATGAGAAAGGATGTAGAGAGGGTGAGTTTAGTGGTGGGTGTAAGATAATGGTTTTGTCGATAGAGCATACCTAGTTTTTGATGGGTTTTTTTGATATTTAGTTGTATGTGGGAATTAAATTTAAGCTGATTGTCAATTAGCACGCCAAGTAGCTTTGTCTCTGATACCAGTTCCAGAGTTGTGTTGTTATGACTAGTGATACAAAATGTGTTTTTGTTAAAAGGGGTGACTTTAGAGGGAGTAAATACCATTAATTTGGTTTTAGAAGCGTTGAGTGCTAAATGATTATTTTTCATCCATTGTTCAGTGGTTGAAAAAGCATCTTGAGTTATCTTTAGAAGTAAAGGGACAGAAGTGGCAGAGCAAATAATAGTTGAGTCGTCTGCATATTGGATGATGTTAGAGAATGGGATAGAGTTACGAAAGTCATTAATAAATATGTTAGAGGAGGGGACCTAATATGGAACCTTGTGGAACACCAGTTGGTGTATTAAGGAATGAGGAGGTGGCCTTTTTCCATTTTACTGCTTGATATCTATTGGATAAGTAGCTGGAGAACCAGTTCAGAGAAGAGAGAGATAGGCTAAGCTTAGAGAGTTTAGCTATAAGAAGACTGTGGGAGATCGTATCAAAGGCCTTGGAGAAATCCAGTAGAAGGGTAGAAACAATATGACCAGAGTCTCGGGCTTTGTTTACAGTTTCCAGGAAGGAGAGGAGGGCTGTCATAGTACTGTGGCCTGTTCTGAAACCATGTTGTGTGGGAGTTAATAGGTCCTTATTAATGAGGTAAAGTAGGAGTTGTAGTTGGATACATTTTTCGAGGAGTTTAGAGATGAGAGACAGGATAGCTATGGGACGAAAATTAGTGACATTGTTGTTATTGCCTCCTTTATGTAAGGGTATGATAAAGGCCTTTTTCCAAATTTGGGGGACTGTGCCTTCTTGGATAGAACTGTTTATTAAAATACTAATGGGGGTAGGCAATTGCTTCGGCAGCTATTCTGAGGAATTGTGAAGGAATATTGTCAGGAGCATTTGAACATGGTTTCAGTTTTAGAAGTTTTTTATGGTAGAGGTGGGTATGGGTTTTAGAGAGAAAAGTGAGGAGTGGAAGAGGGGGTATTTGGAGGTGGGAGTGATGAGGAGGGAGGGAGAGTGGGATAGGAGGTGAAGGGTGCAGAATGAGAAGATGGGAGAGGGGGTGAACTAGTGGATGGTGGTGGAATGTGAGTGGATGAGGGTGGGGGTAATTTGGAGGGAGTGGAGATGTTAGAGAAGGATGAGGTTAATTTGGAAATAGAATCAATGAAGAAAGAGTTAAATTGAGTAGCCAGGTCTATGTCAAGAGCATTTGGGTTTGGGGTGGGGGTGACTGGTTTACTGGGATTTAGGAGAGTGGAGATGCCTTTTCAGAATTTCTGAGTGTTCGTTTTATTGTTATTTTGGAGTAAGGAGAAGTAATTTTGTCGATCAGTGGTGATCATCTTTTTTACTTTATTTCAGAGTGTTTTGTATTCATTGTAGAGGAGGGGGGTCTTATTTTTCTGGTAGCATGTCCAGAGTTTGTCTCTGTGTCGCATTGTAGTGAGTGTATCTTTGGGTAAGCCAGGGGGCAGTTTTGGTTTTTATTCTTTTTGTTCTTAGTGGAGCGTGATGGTCTAGGAGGTTTAAGAAGGTAGTGTTGAAATGGGCGACTGCATTATCTAGAGGAAGTGTTGTTAGACTATTCCAATTTATTGCTTTCAGAGAGTTAGAAAAAGCTGTAGGGTTTTTTAGGTTACGAGTAGTAATAACATTATGGGTATGATGAAGAGGTGAAGGGAGGCGGTGTGTAAATGTGGGTAAGTGGTCACTAAGAGGATCGGGAAGAGTACCACTGTTGGAGAAGTAATGGGGGTGAGAAACTAAGATCCAGTCTAGGACACTGCCACTGGAGGGGTTTTTTGAGGGGCGGGTTATAGAGTTAATGAGCTGAGAGAAGTTGTAGAGGTTAATGTTAAGTGGATTTGAGGGAGACTGAATGGAGGCCCAATTGATATTCATGTCTCCTAGGATTATAGTTTCATTGCTGATGTTTTTGGAGAGCCAGGAGAGGATGTCTTCAAGTGTAGAAATGTTATCACCTGGGGGAATGTAAAGGGAGGCTATACATATATGCTTGTGTTTGTTGATTTGAAGTAACGATAGTAGTAATTCTGCGTTATTAAAGTGGGGAGTGGGTTTATTATAGGGAGTAACTGATAGTGAGGATGAGTATAGGAGAGCTACACCACCCAATTTTTTATGAGTCCTGTCTTTTCTAATGATAGAATAGTTTGGTGGGATTATTTCAGTCTCTTTTATATGGGGTTTTAACCATGTTTCAGAGATGGGATAGGATGTCAAGTTTGTTGTGTGTAAGCCAGGCATGCAGGTTTGGGATTTTGTTTACTATGCTTTGGGAATTTAAAGAAGTAAGTAATATGGACTTGTTAATAGTTGCTGAGGTGGGGGGACCTGGGTTAGGGTGGATACCTCCTGATGATAGGGTGGTGATTAGGTATAGGATGGAGTTAGAGAGGTGGTTTGAAAGTTTAGAGTGTACATTGGGCTCAGTTATGATACTGGAAGAATTGCTAGTTACTATGGGAGTGGAATATCTGTCAGGTAAGCAGTTTATATGGAAAAAGTAGATTGCTTTTTATAGGATATAGGTGTGGAGAAATTAGGGTGTGTGAGTGTTGGAGAGGTAAGGTAACATGGTTGGTTGTGTGGGAGGATTGGGAATGGTAGATATTAATGGGCTGGGTGAGGTAGAGAAAAAAGGAACACTGTAGAAGTAGCAGTAGTAGAAAGGAGATGTATAAAGTTTTTTTAAGCATAATGGGATGAGGTTGTCAAGAGTTGTTAAGTAGTTACTAGAGTGATTATATGTATAAAGGAGCTGGCAAGGTTTTTATATTAGAGAGGGTAGTGGGATGTTCGGTATTTTATGTAGTGGTGATTTTGGGTGTTTGCTGGTGAAGTGATTAGAGCTTAAAGTGGGAGGGGTAAGGGAGATGGTGTGTGAGATTGATTGGGTAATTGTAGTGGTGGGTGTGTTTTATGGAAGGATAAAGGTAGAGGTGCTGGGGGCAGGTGAAATTTGGGGGCAGGGTAGGGGGAGCGGTGTGAGCCCGCAGGGCGAACAAAGCGGGTTGAGCCAAGGAAGGCAAGAGAAGATCAAGAACCTATCAGTGGAGTGTGGAATGCAGACAGGTAAGTACAGGGGACAGGGGTATAGTCGGATAGAGAGGGCTATGGTGATTTAAGAGAGGAAAGTAAAATTAGAACTTTGGTGCTTTTAAAGGGAAAAAGTAAAGTTAGAGATTGGGCTGAATACAAGAGAAATATTGAATTGAAATTAAACTAGTGGGTAGAGGGTGCCATCTAGTGGGCAGATGGTGAGATGCACCTGTGGCTCCACCAAGGTTATTCCTGGGGTAGATTAAATAGGGGAGAAGGGGGACAATATAGGTCAGGGAGCTGGGAGCTAGGAGAGGAGGAAGTATGGTTATTCAGAAATTGGAGGAAAGGTTGGCTGCTGGCTTTCTTGGCAAGGAAGCGTTCTCAACACCTAGCAGGGCTGAAATAACTGTAATAGTGTAGGTTTAGCAACTGATGCACATACTTCCTTGGTTCCTTCAAGGAGATGCTTGGTTCTAGTCCAGTAAAAGGGATGAGGCAGCAGAGTTTATAAATATTGCTTGAAGGATTGGTTGAGCTTGGAATAATTACAGTGTAGGTCTAGGCGTCCAGACGGGCGTATCCACAGTGGGTAACACAGGGCCTGAAAGTGTTCCGACGCTGAAGCCAGAGATGCACAGCAGCCAAGAGCTGGCAAGTGTAACAGTTTAAAAGATGGTGCCAGAGGAATTTGTTCTTGAAAAGAGATTATCTCTTTGAGTTGATGAACAGTCTTATGTTAGAAATTATCAACAAGCGGGAGAGGGGCTTTTTTATGCAATTTTGACCTGCGATAATGTTGCGACATCTCCCAGCATTATGAATAGCAATACTTTGAACACATTGTTGCCAACGGGGGATTATGAATTGCCCATTTTGGGTACACAAAATGGAAATAAGGGACCCAACTTTCATTCAGCTTTCATTACAACTTATTGTTTGGAAAGCAAGGACATTTTAGATATTTTATTAAAGAATTGGGTCATTTTGTCCTCGTGGTGAAGTTAAGAAAGGGTCGTTCTCTTAAGAACATGTTTGAAAATGGTAGTTACAAACTGTGTAAAGGTACCATGAAGAAGTGTGGCTCATGTAACTATTGTAATTATATGTTTGAAGCCTCTACCTATGCAATTAATAACGTTTAAGTATTTTTAAAGAAAAATTGTAATTTCCAAACAGGGTAGTTTACTGTGCTTTTTGCTCATTTATGAACACCTGAGGGACATAAGATTGAAAAAGGAATCCATTGCTTTAGCTAAGCATTGTGCAGAGTGTGTTGCTCTTGGTTTTCAATTTATTGTGATTTGAACCTTTTAAGCACAATCCAAGAGGTGGACCTTGACCATTGTTTCTTGAAAGATGTGAAGCTTTATGGCAGCTTAGAACTAATGCCATGCAATGGCCAGGCTTAAATGAGTCATTTTCTGTCACTTGTTTTTTAAATTTGCGATCTTTGGAGAAATGAAAATTTATTTAACTCATAATTTTTGTATAGCAATATAACATAGTCTACATTTTCTGGTGGACTAATAGTTTTTATGAAACATATTTGTGTAGTTAATCATAAAATAATGTTTGTGCATATTGGTTTATATCTATTAAATTTAATTATATTAATGTAATTGCACATGTTTTATCTGCGGAGTGTTGCATTTTTGTATTATTCATTGCTTTTATTTTTTTGGAATCCTGATGAATTTTAATTGTTCTGTCACATTAATTGTTCCATTATATATTGATTAATGTTATATATTTAGATTTGATATTGGTATTTACATCACTTTTCATTTATCAACACACACACTTTATTTTTACTGCGCCCGGTCCTGAGTGTGTCCTCTTTTTAGGTGGTTTTTATATAAGATTCTTACACGTGATTTCACACTTATGCATATTTTTTGTATAGAAGTGTGAGATTCCATGTTCTATTCAGTTAATATAGATGCATTTACTCTGCACTGTATATTCATACTTAGGGCCTTTTGAGTTTATCTAATAGCGGTTGCATATATTTGATTTGTTTTATTAGTAGCAATGTTTTAGTGACAGTTCTTTAAGCATTGTGGCCAAACATGTTACTTATATAGTATATGCATATAAGCTTGTACTGCTTTAATTTAAGGAGTTAGCCTTGAATGTTATATGAGCTCACGTCTGCCAAGTTTATTTATGTATTCATTGGTAACCTTTCTGATTGCTGTACAGTGTGGGCATGTTTTTTTTTAATGATGTTAATCTCTTTTATTAATTTAACTTGATAGCCTCCTAATGTGGAGACGAAAGCGCTTGTTTTTAATTTTTAATTTTATTAAAATACGGTGATTTAATTTGTAACAGCTTGGATATTTCTTTGCTGGCGTTTTTTTATCTCCCTGCCCTGCGTTTTTGTATGTTTTTATTTTGTTTTTTTTTTTTACATATTTTGTTAATCAGTAGTCTATCTAATTCTAAAGTTTGGCATGATATGGGGTCCCCTAATTTTTTTTGCCTCCATCTTTACCATTCTATGATCAGAGAGATATGAAGAATAGTTATTACAGAAAAGAAACTAGGAAGGAGTTGGTGAAATATTTTCTGATCTACTGGCAATTAACAGAGCAAGCATAATCTAGCTCTCATAGATGCGACTTTCCAGACATCACTCAGATTCCATCTCAGTCATAAGACTGTGTACCACTGTGTGTGGTAGGTGTGAGAATCCCTGCTTTCTTGCAGGAATTCCTTTAGCTGTAGGATCTAAAGCTTTATTAGTCACTCCCTGTAATTATAGCTGTGCGTACTCTGTCATTGCTGTAAAGTGTCTGTAAAGCTGTTAAGTGACTGTAGTCTGTCTGTATTAGGACCATAAAAGTAAGCTAGCAATACCTTACTTTTAGAAGTTTGAACTCGTAAGACTATCCCTCTCCCCATTGTATTTTTATATCTGCCAAAGTGTTTCGAACTTAGAGACTGATTAACCAAAGTAAGGAACCCTCTCTGTGCTGAAGTATGGACTTGGCTTTGCCACGTTCTTTCCATTCCATAAAAATTCTACATTCATTACTTAGCTTAAGATTGCTTTCTTAAAGCAATAGAATGTGTGAGTCATTTACTTTAAAAACCTCATAAACATGCACTTTGTCCAATTGGTTAGACTCCCATCATGTCCCATTTAAGGACTTTA
This sequence comes from Protopterus annectens, assembly GCF_019279795.1. Lineage (NCBI taxonomy): Eukaryota > Metazoa > Chordata > Ceratodontiformes > Protopteridae > Protopterus > Protopterus annectens. The sequence goes on along the minus strand of NC_056743.1, from coordinate 236,555,668 downwards.
ATGTTCTCATTCAAGAAATGTGACTGTGCAAGTTGGAGAATAGATCCTTACATGATATCAACAATAAAAACTTCATTAAACACGTTATCACTGTTAAAATAATTTGTAGTTTAACTATGTTTAAGTACTGCTACATAAGGTAACAATAAAATAAAAGAATTTGTACGTTAAAGTCCACAAATGAACTCCATGAACAGTGACCTAGAAGAAGGTGGCTCTGACTCACACTGAAGGGAAAAGGATTCAACACCCTAAAGCTTGGGCTCCAACATTCAGGAGTAGGTCTACCAGGTGGGTGTAAATGTCACTTAATGAAAATCCAGTGGTATCAATGTTTGCCCCTTAATAGTGATCTTCTGATTACCTCTGAGTAGTTGGTGGGGAAAAAAATGGGGGAGTGAGGGAGAAGTTAAGAGTTAATTGTTTATGCTTTTCCTAAAATAAAAGGAACTCACAGTCTACAAAAAACTTTGCATCTTGAAAAATTGATTGCCGTGCCAAGTTATATCTGGCATAACCAGTATACTAGAAACTTAGAGATACAAGACTGTCCCTGAAGTTATAGATGAAAAGTGAGAACCAGAACAAGGCTCTGATATAACAGGCTGTTTCAGTGGAAATGCCTAGGACCTAACTGGGACCCAAACACACTGTGTTTGTCCAAACAACCATCTTTTATTTGTTGCTCATGTGATAAAAGGGGATACTTCCAGCACAGCTAGCTGGAATTTTATAAACAATGTCATTTGTGAATGTCAAACTAATTTATATAAGATGCTGGTGTTGTAAATGTATTAGAACTGTATGTCGTGTATATCAAACTGCTCTGTACAGATGTTTGTGTTGAAGAGGTATTTTGTAAAGTAATGTGTTTGAAATCTAACCACAGTGTGCCGTACCGGAAGAGAACAGAAATGTACATGCACTATTGTAACTGTTTAAATGTGTGTATTGTAACAGTGGAGACTAGAATACAGGTTAACCTCAGTCCAGCAAACGTGGGAAAATATCTGAAATTAAATTACTTTATAGGCTACGCCGTAAAATATATAATCTCTCAAGTTTTCAATGCAGCTAGAGAGACGTCTGTACTAGGAAGCTTCTTGTATTGTCCTTGCAATGAACTAATTGCTACTCTTGAATGAAAGAATCCAATTGTTTCATGACTTCCAGCATCTGCCAAGATCTGAACAAAAGCCTTGTATGAGTATTTTTACAGGCAGATGCTAAATACTGCCAGCTTCAGCAATGGGGTTTTCACCTGGGGACTAGAAGTCAGATAAGAAGTGATGTCATTCTGCAAGCTATCCCAACATAAATATTTGAGATATTATTTTGAGAAGTCTCTTAGTGAGACAGAGCATTCTGCATTTCTGTCTTGGACCTAACAACTAGCAGATCCAGTCACCACATCTGCCTTGCTTTAATAGTATGTTTCTAGGGTATAGTATAATTGCCTTAGATTCAGTCAGGAATATAGTGAAGCTTAGTTTAAATATTTTTCTTTGAGACTGTCCAATGTTTTAAATATTTCCTGTGGTTTTGAACTCAGTCACTGTGAATATATGTTTAGTATTGCCTTGTTCTTTTATTTATTATTAAATATATTCTTTCATGTTGGCTGATCTGTGTAGAAATATTTAAGTTTTGAGAGTACGTGCATATTTATTTGGTGACACTGTGTGGGGCACTTTTAATAGCTTTGCTCTTGGTCCAACTACCATTTGTATTAATATTAATGTAACTCAGTGTATTGGGTACCCTTGGAAGAGCCTTAAAGTAACTGTCATGAATGACTGGTGGCAATGAAAACTACCTTATAGTCTGGGCAGAAGAGAGCATAGCTAGTAAACCCATGCCAACCTTTTCCAGGTGTGTGTGTCTGAAAATCAAACCTCAAAGACTGTGTGTGTCAACTAGTTGGGCAGAGAATACAAAGCACTGTTTGGACAGAGAAGGTACTGGAGGCCTTGGCTTGGTCAATCAGCTGAGATCTCAGCTGTATAGCTGTGCCAGTGGAGAGTCTTATTGGGGATCTGGAGAAAGAGGGAGAAACTAGCCCCGGACTGACTGTGGTCTTTGTGTGCTCTTAAGCGAAGTTGCACTTGATACAGAGCTGCATCTGGAAACTGTGTGTGTACCTGTTATCCTCCCAGTGAACATCCCCCAACAGGTGCCTGTAGTGAGGACTGAGGATTTTTAATTACTGGTCCAGTGGAGGGTCTTCACATTTCAAGTCTTGCAGATGTTCTTCGTGTTTCACTGTTGCAGTCCTGACATATGGGTTTATCCTGCTCCCAGTAGCCCTCAGTCGGCCCGAATACCAGAGTCCTTGGTATACGACGTCGACTGCCGCCGGTTGTAAAACTGATGTCAGTACGTCAGTTATAAAGGGAGGCAGCCAATGCCATTTCCTCAGTCTTTCTTGCCGCGGAGCCCAAAGCAGATGCAATTTACACTAGTGCTGGTTGGCCGTTTACCTTCGTTTCTCTTTCCGACTACCAAGTTGAAGACGCCTTCAGATAAGTACCCCATTGGGGATCCTCTTTTCTTGCTTTAACGAATGTCAGATAGTCAATAACTGTCTTGTCTGTGGAAAATAGATTCCGCGCCGTGATTTCCATTTCTGTTGTATAACTTGTTTGGGCCTTGAGCACGACATCCCTAACTGATATCTGTGCTTCCTTTAACCCGCGTACCATACGCCGTAGAGCTAAAATTTTGTATAAGCATTTCAAAGTCTGGCCTAAGTTCGTTGATATGATGTCTTCTGGTCTCCCAACTTTGGATATTCCTAGGAAACGCAAAGACAAGGACTGAGACAGGCTTTTAGGGTTAAATCTACTGATGACGCACCGGTGAAATTGGTCGTCAGCACAGTGGTAGTCAGTGAGGAGCTTTCGCAGCCCCTGCAGTCAACAGATTTTCAGCCGCAAGCCTCTGCCAAGACCTTTATAGGGTTGTTCCATGCCGCAGGCTGCTATTTCGTCTTCAGGCCCCCTCTGCCTGTCGCCACCTCAGATGGGTCCGGAGCTGCTTTGCAGGCACTGGCTTCTGATGACTTCTCTTCGACATGAGACCAGAACCAGACCGACTACCTTAGCTCAGACTTCTGCAGTTGTGAGGCCTCCCGAGTGCCTCTGGATTGCTAGTAAACCTTCCATCCGCAAACCTACTCACAAGCAGGTGTCTGCCTCCCCTCCTGTACCTCAGTCCCAGTTGGTAAAGATGGCTGGTGATGATCTTTCCCTGATTAGGGTTTCTCAACCCCCCTTCAAAGAGGGCTAGGGAATTATCTCCTGATGTTTTGTCTGTCTCAGATTCTGAGATTTCCAGTATGTCCGCTGGTGAAGGAGGATATTTTCAACTTTTTTCTGGCTTTGAGGATTCTGATGCTGAGGACTGTATCCCTTCTGTCTCCCCTCCAGAAGATTTTTCCTTTGGGGATACTTTGAATAGTCTTAGGGAGCATTTTAAATGGGAATGTCAGAATTTTCCACAGTCTAAGAAAAGAAACAGGGAATTTTCATATTTGCCACAGCATAAACCTCTGGCTTTCATATTTGCCACAGCATAAGCCTCTGGCTATACCTCCAGTTTTGGAAGTTGTGAATGATATTTTCATGGAAAATTCTTTAACTCCTAATTCTGTTCCTCTTGCCCTCAGAAAACTGGAAAGATATTGCAGGGTTCCTTGATCTCATCAATTCCTTTTTAGAAACCCTACTGCTGATCCAGAAATTATTTCTCAAGGTCCCAAAGGTGTTAAGGCTACTATTGCTATACATTTGTGAATAAAAATTCATGGAACTTTTTAGTTCAATAATAGTTTAAAAATACTTTATGTGAAGGCATTTTTGATTTTGATTGTATTTGTTGATTTAAAAATATATATAAGAAAATAAAATAAATACTCTTAGAGCACTTTAAAAATTTGATTATGAAATGATGTAATGAGTTAATTGAATAATTAGTGCTGATTAATTTAATTTTTTGTATAAGTAATAGTTAACAGCACTTTGTATCTGTGATCCTTTGAAGGCGAAAGGCCGAGGTACCAGATCGCAATAAACACTTTACTGGCATGGTGTTGGCTGAACTTGTGTTCTTTACTATTGCTAGAAACCCTGTGCCTGACTGTGGTCTGTGTGTGCTCTTAAGAGAAGTTGCACTTGATGCAGAGAGCTGCATCTGGAAACAGTGTGTGTTCCTGTTATCCTCCCAGTGAACATACCCCAACAGGTGCCCTTAGTGAAGATTGAGGCTCCTTAATTACTGGTCGGGTGAAGAGTCTTCACAGCTCAGGCCTTGCAGTATTGCAGTTCTAGATCCTACTGTGCGTCTATGAATTGCTGTTGTGCTGGACCCTCTATGGTGATGCCTTTTCTTGGATTAGATCCATAGTGATAAAGGAAGATTATATCCTGTTTCTGAAGACTTTATTTGATGGCATAGCGGTCACTGCAAGGGAAAGAAGTTGTTCAGGGTGGGCTGTGGCTGTATTTTGGGGGGGGGAGGAAATTTAAGCAGTTTGATAATGGGAGCTAATTTCATTTTTTTCCCTGCTGAACTCTGTGGGATATATTAGGAACATCCTTTTATCCCTTCTATTGCCGACTCGTTTGTCTCACATACCTCACCTCGGGAGGCTATGGTACTCTTCTGCTGAATTGAAGTGTGTACCAAATTGTTATATTCATCCAGGTTATCATACACTGTCTGCTTGCCCCTCTGATATTAGCAGGTTAACTTAGAATTTATGCTGCCATGTTTACCTTAGCTTTTCTGATTACAGGCACTTTGGCTTTACTCTTATTGAATAAGGTATCGCCGTAGTCAGGAGCAAAACAAACTGTTACTCTTGCAGTCATAATAACAGCTCCTACCACTCTCTTACTACCTCTTTTTTGAGCAGTGTTTCTGTTATTAGACTCCTATTAGTGCATTGTAGAGTGCCTAGGGATATTTATACTACAGATTATGCTGCTACCCTGTATCCCCTAACCACAACCAGGCATTTGAAGCATTTTATGAGCTTTAAATATCTCCTTTATTATGAACATAACATTTTGAGCCTGGTAATTCTCAAGTTCCTTCTGCTTTCTAAACCATATAGCTTTAGTTCTAGCTGGTATTCTTTAGCTTGTATTTCTTATATTTATGAAGCATGTAGCTGTACTGCCTCAGTCTGTCTAGTTATTTCATGTTGCTGCAATGAACTGTGTCTGCTATGACTTGAAGAATATCCTTCTGCTTATTACTAGCTTCTTTGTGCAGTGTAGCATCTTGTAGTTGTTTTCTATAACTTTATGTAAAGCATTAGAAGATTTTGACCTGTTTGAAATTTCAGCCACTATCTCATTTTTCTTTGTTGTTTTACCCGTTTACCTCAGTGGCATCTTTTTTTTTTTTTTACCTGAAAGTTACATTTCTGATCACTGAATTCATTTGAGCCATAGGTGATAAATATTCCGAGAGTGATCTGTGTGCAAATTGGACATTTCACAACAATTAAATTTAATTTTAATAAAATAAAATTTGCTTGGAAGTGACAGTACCTCAAGCAACCTGTTTTTCAATGCATAGTCACATGAGCACACCCCCAGGTGTGTGAAGAGATCTGTAATAAAGTGGGACATGTTATTTTTTTCAGAGAGAGAAATGGAAAATGAAATTGTAGTAAAGCTGTAGCAAGTTAAAAATGTTTGTAATTGTCTAAAAGACGACATTAAATAAAGATACATTGTATTGCTTTTCAGAAAAAATATATGTGAAAGAAAATGGATAAAATGGCATGTGTTTGTTACCATTGTGAAAAATGTGCATTTCAAAAGTGAAACCTTTCCTTGCTTCTTGACCACAAATATGTGATGATATTGCAAAGCTAATGCTGCTTGGACAAGTGGACTTATTTTGAGGAAGTTTCCTTATTTGGACTCTGGCTTATTGAAATTTCCTGTTCTCCTCGAATAAAGCAAAGCCACAGGAAACATTGCTTTGCACTTATCTACGCAGAGGCATGCTGTTAATTTAGGTCAGTCAGAGGCATGCTGTTAATTTAGGTCAGTCAGTTATAGGAGTCACTACTTTGTCTGATAGAGCATACCCTTGGAGACCATGATGAAGTTATATTATACCACCTGTAATGACTTTGAGAATTATATTTTGGGCTTAAGCCAGAAATGATAGGGGCATAGAGTTTTAGCCAAAAGTGTGTGTGAATGTTTTATTTTCAGTTCCATGTGCAAGCTTTGTAATTTTTGCATTTTATGTATAAAGGAAATTTTGTCTTGTTTCAAGGATAGATGTAGCTTAGAATGATTAAGGATTGTGTACTTATTTGCTTAAGGATTTATACAGTTTTTACTCTACATGTTCAGTTCTGTGATGTCTTCCCTTTGAAGGGTTTCTTCCAATTCCCACCATTTCATTATTTAAATTTGGCTTCATTTAAGGTTACACAATAAGGTGAGTTCTTATTTTGTTAGTTTTAACTAACTGGTGCCAATGTTACCATGGACTTTGGAAGATGGATGTTGGTGCTGGAAAATTAGCATTTGTGCACCATTCTTAAAAATGTTGTGTGTGTTCATAATTTTGATTGCATGTTAATTTTTGGTAAAATTGCACAACAGGACGTTATGCTCAGTCTGAGGGGTCTGTGAAGTCCTTGGGAGCCAATGATTGTAACGGTTTTCTGTAGCTCTACAGTGTAAAGCTTATTTGAGTGCGACTGGTGTTGGTCATTATCCAAGACAGCAGTATGTACTTTACTGTACACCTTGTACCAGTGGTGAAATTCAAAGGCCATACTAATAGCTTTATCTTACCCAGACTTTCGAGGACAGTGGTGCAAGAGTTAGAGCTCAGATACAGATAATCACAGGTACCTGAAATCACCAATTGGCTACGTTTAAACTAGTATACATTCTTGCTGTACTACTTAGAAGGAGCTTTTCTGCATTTATTTTGTATCTATCCTTATAAAAGAATCTGATTGGGTAGACTTGAAATGGAGTCTCTGGGAAATTATGAAAGATTTATGATGTGTAACCAGAGCTTCAGCATTGATTTCTGATCTCCTAATATGGTTTTTTGTTCCCCTTTGTGAATAATCCTCTTCATCTTGTCCACATAAGTCTGTTGTGTTTTGGTCACAGTTGGCTTCAAAATAGAAGTGTACTAAAGAGTTAACTGGGAGGACTTAGAGGTGATTATTGACCCATGGGTGATCAAAGGCTTTTCAGATTTGGCTACAGCATTGCAACAGAACACTTGCACTTCTCACCTGAGTCTTCCAGTAGCTTTAAAGTTGCCAGTCACTTTACCTCAGCAATTCTTATCAAAATCCTGCCTCATCTTGTTTTAATGGCTTCTGACATGGTTCAGTGAGTATCATATGTAATAATTTCAGGGAATAAATTGCATGTTAAATGTCTGATTAACACCTGTGAACTACACATTGTTGTTCATTCATGCTTTACATTATCTTTTTTGGCAATATGTCATTTTAATTCATTCTTTGCCGGTCATTATACTGACACAATAGGTTCATAGATTGGTACTAGGCTAACTGCCGTTGTGGGCCATTCTAAGTCTAGCCAATTACCCCATGTGAAAAATCAAACAATATACCTTGTGTCTGAGGTAAACACCTTGACCATTATGCATCCTTCCAGAAAATTAAGTAAGTTAGACGCCTTTGAGTGAAATGGCAACTCTGTGAGTAGGCCCCATAGGGTTCTCATGGCATATTCCAAAAGTAGATTGCAAGGCCTTTTCTGTGCAGATACCACTGCTACCCAGTTGTGCCCGAATAAGGTTTTGAACCCAGGTCTAGCAGTTGGTAATCCTGCACCGTAACCTCTGTGCTAATTGTCTGTAATATTTACCTGTGGTCTAGGTCATGCCTGAAAAAAGTATTTAATGTGCCCAGTCACCCATTTACCAATTGCATGATTACAAAAAGTAATGCTGAGCTACTGATGTAATCACCAAAGCTGTTCGAAAGGAATTTAGAGGTCTTTGATGAAGATATTTAATGCTTCAGACCAAGAAATTGTAGTGGTACCAGCACGCTATTGTACAGTGCATGTAAACAGTAGTATTACAAGATTAAGCAGTGTTGGAGGTGATGCAGTCTGTGCAAACACATTCAGTTGTGACAGAGCTTTTGTCATGACTTTGTCAACTGCCTACCCAGGAAGCAGCAAGAATCTTCTTGAGGTCACCTGTTCACAGATTGTCAAAATATTCCTAAAAGAATCAGCAAGATTAACTAATATATGTTTCTCCCTTGTACTAATGCCAAGTTCTGTAATCGAAGAGGGCAATTTCCAGCCTTGTAAGTCGGTGTATGTTCCTGCTGAACTAGGAGCCTACTGATGCATGTTCATAAAATCACACCAAAATGTATAGAATTTAACCTTTAATAATTCATGTTTTGATCAAGGACCTTCATGATATTACACTAGACAGAAGCCTATAACGGTTAAATTGACTTTCCACTCCACAGTCAATTAAAAATAAACCAGTAACATAGAGGATAAGTCAAGATCTTAATTGCTGAGTTAAATAGTAAAACAGAAATATAAATCGGAAGTAAGGAATCCATAGGCAAATCTTTATTAGCTATAAGATGATAGGAAGTTACTAGGCTATTGGCCCTGAAGCCCTTATAAGCCTAGTCAAGAGTTTAGCCCATGTTTAGACAAGTCAGCACCCAAAGCCCTTTCCAGCAGTAACAGAGGTGGAATCCCAGGGGTGTATTTTCTGTTTCCCATCCAGTTATTCAGGTTGCACTTAAAAAGGGATAATGAGGTACTGTACTTGACGTGAAGAAGGGAGTCTATTCCACAGATGGTGGAGTCTCTGGAACACAAATCTGTCCCAACAAGTTCTGTTGATATCACAAACCAGGTTGAGGTTGTGCGTATGGGTTACTCGAGTGGAGTTTGACTTGTGGATATGAAGCAGTCCCATCAAGGTGGGGTCTGAGATTGCTTTGTATGCCAGACAGAGATCACCTCTGAGGTGTCTGTATGAAACTGAGTAGAGGGACAGGGCTTTTAGCTTATCTGTATAGGGTAGATGTTTAAGGCCCTGGACTCATGGTGAGGAACCTCTCTGGTCTCTCCAGCTGCTGCATGTGTTTTGTGAGGTACATGCCGAAGGGGGGCATTGTACTCCATAATTGGCCTTATAAGGGAAGAATACAGAATACAGGGATGATGACCTATTTGTCCCTGGATGAGATGTCCTTATGAGGGGGAAAATGTAGAAAGCTTTACATACAACAAAAGCAACATGGTGGTCAAAAGTCAGGTTGCTATCAACCTGGGTGCCTAAATCCCTCACTACTGATTGCCTACTTAGGACATTGTCATTAATGTGATATGTGTGGGGACATCAGTCTCCCCAAAGGGAATTATGCATTTTTTTGCATTCAGCTTGAGGCCATGTTTGTGGCACCAGTCATTTGCTTTGGTGAGACCCTCTTGGAGGACATCTACATCACTTGGGGAATTGATGACCATGCCCAGCTTGCAGTCATCTGCAAACTTGGTCAGCCATAGCTCTCTGGTTTTGGCCTGCACCTCAGAAGTATTTCCGGAATAACAGAGGCCTCAGGACCGATCCATTGGGTATGCTGCTCATTACAGGTCTACTGCTTGAGGTGGCTTCCCCTATTTTGATTAGGTGGGTTCCATCAGTGAGCCAGTTTTCTACCCATGTGGTAACATATGGATTGATGCCTAGTTGAGAGAGTTTATTATGCGCGAATGGGGAATAGTGTCAAAGGCTTTGGCCAGGTCAAGGTAGGCGGTGTGCACCACCTTCCCCTCCTCCATGGCTTTGGTGACTGTCTCAGAGAAGTCAGCCAGATTTAGCAGACGTGACCTCCCCTTGACAAAGCCAAACTGTGTGGGGTATGTTAATGAGGTCCATAATAATCCATTCCATGGCTTTGCAGATTAGGCTAGTTAGGCTGATGGGTCTATAATTTCTTGGATCAGTGGACATTACACCATTGTGTAAAGGGATGACAGTGGCTGTCCTCCACTCGGCTGGGACAAAGCCGGTACTTAGGCTTTGGTTGAATAGGTGCCTAACGGTGCTGCAAGTTCATGTAGGGTGCAGCCTGGGATGTTATCGGGTCCCATGGAGGCTGTATTTTTTGCCTTTCGAGAGGGCAGTAATGACTTCTTCCCTAGATCTAAAGGGTGGGGGGCAGGTACTGGGGATGTCCTGATTTACTGATGGGGACAGGGGGTGACGTTTTCACTGAATTTCAGCCAGTAGAGTGGCTATATCTACAGCATTTGTGTATATGGTGTCCTTGCCCACCAGTTCTGAACAGATCTGGGTGCTTCCTTTGAGATTGGGACATATGTGAAGAAGGCCTTATGACTGTCTCTAGTAGATGTGGCCAGTTTGGACTCGAAGTTGGCTTTAGAGGATTTCATTAGTGCTCTTATTTGCTTGTTCAGGCTAAGGAGAGATTGCTTCCAGTTGGGCACCTGCTCCTACTTGGTCCTAGACAGCAGTTTTTTTTTCCTTTTGTTTATTGCAGATGTCCAACAGACAGGTTTAATCTTCCTTGCGGAGGGTGATTTTGTCCTGTCAGGTATTCCTGATTCCATGCATCTATATAAATGCTTGTATAGTCCTTTGGTCTAGATTTGGACAGTTGGTGCCAGTTTCTACAGAGGGAAAGGGGGGGGCTGTGAAGCTGTTTATACCATCCCTCAGGAGGCTGTAATCAGCTTTGGAGAAGTGTTTTTGTTTGACACTAGCTAGAAGGGGGTAAGGGGAGATGGTGATTTTGAAAGTGACCGTTTTATGGTCAGATCTTTCCAGGGAAGATGATACTGTAGGGGTGCTGCAGTGGTTACTGATGTTGGATAATATCAAGTCCAAGATATTATCACCTCTTGTGAGAGAATCAACTAGCTGTTCCAAGGCATGTGCATTGATAAAATCAAGGAATCTCTGGGCATTTGTATTCTGGCAGGAGTAGCTTTTCCAGTCTATGGTTGAGTAATTAGTCACCCAGGATCAGGGTAAAGGCTTGAATCTTGATAGATTTGAAGAGGTCCAGATAGGTGGAGTGGGCATCGTGAGTCAAATTTGGGGGCCTATGATTTGAATATGGGTCTTGTCAATGGTGAACTGCACCTGGCGTGTCTCCTGTGCATCATATTGTTTGACCAGCGTGGAGGTGTGTGTCTTTAATATATATTTAAACTCCACCTCCTTTGGCTTTGCTGCCCACAGTTTGGGGTCTGAATGTATGATAGGATGAGTAACCAGGTAAGGCTAGCATGCTCTCCACAGCTTTGAACCAGGTTTCTGTGACTGCAGAAATGTCAGCATCTTCCAGGGCTAAGAATGCTTTCCGATATCCTTCAGGTACTTCTGCACGCTAATTTGAAATTTGTTTTATTCTCTATTATATACAAGACAGCAGGAGCAACATGACATAAGATGCACTATGGACATTGTAGCCATGCCTTTCAGCTCTGCAGAGTTTCACAGTGTGTCCTGGTTTTTGCCTAATATTTTTGGTCTGTCCATGATAGTTTGTGGTTTTCTGGCAAATCACTGACGATTGAAGTCACTAAATAACAGACATTTGAGTTTCAGACATTATACCCTTCAGAAAATGCGTAAGGCAAAATTTGTTCTGTTAATTTTCTAAGTTTATAAGAGTAGTACTTAGAAATATGTTCTTTATTTTTGGGCCTTTGTCCTCCCATTGTTTTAGGATTCATCCAGATTTCTTGTACTAAGAGATTGAGAGGTATAATTGCAGCGTAATGCATCTCAAATTTGTGAATTTGCTTGTGTGCAGTTATTATAATCCTGCTAGACATAGCAGCAAAGTTATAGAAATAGGTCTTTTGGAAACACAGTGCACTGTATAGTCATAATATTGTTTTCAGTTCTGTAAGAGAGCTTGGGAAGACAAGTTGGTATTTTTTTTTCGGGATCACATCTTTGTTTCCAAAGCCTTTTTTAGTGTATTAATGAATGGTTGTGTTAGCAAGCTATGTTGAAAAAACACAATAAATATATTCATATATAGTAACTTCCTATCGCTGCTAATATGTCCTTCCTGTAACCACTGATGCAGTGTTACTAACACGCAAGATATTCTGCTGGGATAGTTCTGCATCCAACCAAGATATTGGCATCTTCGTTTCATCCCCTATGTTCAGTGTATGACCAAAATGCATTAAGGCTATGAGGAACATAAGGGACATATGGGCATAAAGTAGCTCAGGGCTTTCTCACTGCCAGCCTGAGCATTGGACCTGCATTTCTCTATTGGTATGTCAGACGTACGATTATGTCCGATTACATTTGCATAGGGCAGGTAAGTATTCCTGTTGGGGACTCTGCTTTTTCGTAATTTTTGACTAAAAATAAACCTTTACCATGCCCGCTAGGAAGTGAAAATGTTGTGGGAGGAAAATACCTTACATGAAGATTCCTCTTGAAAAAGAGATACTTGTGGAGCTTGCACATACTAAAATGTATACAAACGCTTCTTGCCCAAACTTCCTGTATCAACCCAAAAAGAAACTTAAAAAGACAGAATTTGATGCTTCAGCTTCAACTGTTCATTCAGACCTGGATGTGTCTGCTGTCTTTTGATGATTCCTTGGACTGTCCAGATGCTCCCTTTTTCATCACTTCTGTGGAGACCGACAATGAGCTGCTCCTTAGCACGTTCACCTCTACCATTCAGTGTGTTCTCTGCTGTGATGAAGGAATTGAGGCTGATTATTACCTGATAACATTCCTCAGATTCTGGTCAGAGAAAAAGTACCAGATTCTCTCATTGACATACCTCAGCGGTTGGAGTTGCCTCAATTTGTGCTAGCTCATCTTCCCTCAAAGAAAAAGCAGAAGGCTAAACATGCCCCTCCTACCCCCATTGTTCAGTATCCTCAGCAGGAGTGGTATGAATCTTCTAGAAGAACTGTTTAAGACTTTAGTCTCTCTCAAGCCCACTCCCCAAGTTCCTTACTTTTTCCCCACATCCTTCCATTTCCTGCCATCTGAAGAAACAGAGATACTTTTTCAGAAGGGGAAGATTCAGATTCTTGGGGGGGGGGGTTCATTGATTCACTCTTCTGTGGACTGTGAGTCTGACAGAGTATATTGTCTTCAGACTCTCCTTTGCAGGAACTTTACCTCAGAGATACAATATTAATGATTATGCAGCATTTTCATTGGGAAGACAAACAGGTGCCAGACATGCAAAAAAGAGATGGCCTGTTTGTACCTGGGCATCTCAAAACTATTTTACATCCCTCCAGTACTTGAGGCTTTACAAGATACCTGTGTCACTGCTTCTATGAACCATGAGACCCAACCTCCAACCCCCAAGAAACCTGGCAGATTTAATAAAATAATAGACTCCTGTATGGTTTTGTATAAGAATCCCTCCTCTGTCCCAACTGTCATTTCCTTGGAATTTGATAAGCCTACTAAGTTCCTGCCTTCTACCATTGTCTTTCCTATTATTAAATATAATGGGGTTATTGGCAGGTATGGGAAAAAGTTTTTCACCTTCTCAGATCTGGCCTTTCTTGCTCCTAATTATAAGACGCATATGAACAGGTAGGTATATTTTCTTTGTTGGGGGGCCTTAAACTTTTATCTGATATCCCTGCTTCCTGAAAGCTTCTTGAAAGCAAATCATCTTCTGTTTCTTTGCCTACCTACCTGGGAAGCAGAATTCAGCATTCTGTTAAATGATTCTAATGCTTCCTGCATAACACCTGCTACTGGATCTATTCTTAAGGAGATTTTCATTGCGTAGGCTGCATTCTGTTCCTGAGGATGTTAAATTTAAAATCTTGGATGGCCCTGTCGACAGGGATGCTATTTTTGGTCTTGCTGCTACAGACATTTTCATATACCTTTCTGAGAGAGGCTTGATTATGCAAGATATAAATGGATAGTTCTTGCTCAAGTTCCCAAGTTTCAAAGGAATTACCATTTTAATGGTATTCCCTTTTTAATGAAAAGCTAAATGCCCCCCAAAAGGGTAAAACAAAATATTCAAAAAAAGCGATCACAGGGCAAGCTCAAGGAGGAAATTTCGGGGTCTAACCCCCCCCCCCCCCATTTTCTGACAAACCATCCTACTTATGATTTGTCTTTGCTTCCTACCTCCATTCCCCACTTCATTCTACCTTTAACTCCTTGGTTTAGGAGTTAATCAGTAAAGACAACTTGAGCTCCCTTGATTATTCAGTGGTTACATGTTATTGCTTTTGCTTCCAAACAGATCAAGCATTCTACCTGGTCCATCAAGTCAACTCCATTGAATCTGTCCAGTTCTGAAGCAGTATTCTTAAGGGGACAGAGTTTTGTTCAAGACTTTTCTTGGTTCCCAGGAAAGAGGGAAAATGAAGATCCATTCAGCATATGCTCCTTCCCAACTTGTTTCTAAGCATCCAAGTATTCAAAATGCATATCCCTAAAGTATGTTCTTGCCATGAGACTCCGTCAAACTTTCTTGGTAACCCTGGACATGAAAGATGCATATTTTCATATTGGTTGTTTTCTGCAGGCTCCACAGTATACAGAATCTGATGTCCTTATTCATTCTTCAGCTGATAGGCCTCAGATCTAACCTAGGATCTTACTCGGCTGCATTTATTAGACTTTCAGATTCAACTCTCCAGTGCTTCCTTTTACCCACAATGCCCCATCCAACCTGCAATACCTCAGATCTCATTTGCTACCATATCACTGCAGATGTGGATCCTGCTTTCAGAGCTTTGGTATGTATTTTTGAATTTCAGTGAATGCAGTTTTCCTGTTTTTTTCTGTAGTCTTCCCTGTTTTTCCTACAGTCATACTTGTTCTCATCACCTCTTCCTCCTTTACCTTAGTAACTATCGCTTTAGGGTCATAAATTATACATTCTAGTTTTTCTATCTCTCTTATTTTTCTACCAAGGGTAGTTCTCAGTACAGTTGGTACTTTTCTTCCTTCCTACCCTTTACAGGGCAACTTCTTTACACTATCATTGTTGGTAGCTTATTAAAAAAAAAAGTTTGGTTCTTTCTTTACAATTTTTTTCTTGCAATTATTGCTGATAAACCCGTTGGGTTTAAGAAATACACTTCCTGTGGCACAAGATTCCTAATTCTGATGTCCACGGAGATTGTCTGAGTGCTTCACACTTAAATACCAACTGTTCCATTTATGCAAGATTTAATTCTAGGGCCCGTCATAACAAACTGGTCCTAAAGGGCTTGCTACCATCTTCCTTTTTTTTCTATTCCAGGTGCTCAATCTCCTGCAAAAAAAATCAAGAAAGTAGTTTCCATCACTCTCTCCTATGTCCACTCCTCCTCCTCCAGAGCCACCTACTAAAGTTCAGAAGAAATCTGATCTGACACCCTCGGATTTGAATTGAAAACAGTTAGATCCGACACTTAACCCATTTGAAGTCTCCAAGGACCCATTCCTTAGGATTCTCTTTGGAGTCTCTCTCATCGACTCCATTCTCCCTTCTTACAAGAGACCTAAATGAGAGAGTCTTGGCTCCAATCTACCACTTCCTTCATCAGGTCCACCAGGAGCCTTTCTGAAGCCAAAGTGTATAGGATGATGAGGAAGTTCCTCAGAGTTCAGATTCAGATGGGGGTTCTCCCGTCTATCACCTGTCTGATCTGTGAGCCTCCCATTAGCCACAGTAATGATGGATGCCTCCAAACTGGGGTGGGGGGTGCATTTGGTACTGACATTCCAAGGCACATGGTCCCCAGAAGAGACCAGTTTCTTACATCAGTGTCCTAAAGATGAGAGCAGTTTTAGCATTGCAGGGCTTCCAGAATGCCCTTCCTTTTGGAGCAGTTGCAATTCAAACCAACAGCATGTCTGTGGTTTGGTGCATCAACATACTTGGGGGGGGGGGGGGCAATCTTATCCCATTTGGCAAGAGGCATTGAAAGTGTGGCAGTAGGTGATCTCCAACCACTTTCTTGTGGCAACATACATTCTGGGGAAATCCAACGCGTTAGCAAATAAACTCAGCAGCTCCATTGTAATGCCCCTGAGTTGCCTCTCAATCAGTAGTGAAGAGGAATTTCCAGTGATAGTCAGCCTTGCTGCAATCTCTTTGCATCTCCCCACAAATGCCGCAGGATCTTTGCCCCGAACCTCCTCCGGGGCAGTCACCAAGAGATAGTGCAGTCCATGTTTAGCCCTCCAGTCTTTTTTATGCCCATCTCCCCTTATGTCTATTTCCCAAACTCTTACAGAAGGCACTTTGATTGAAGAGCTTGGTTATCTTCATTGCCCCTTTTTGGCATCAAGATCCTTTGGTCTCATCTTCAATATCCACCTTGGATACTGGACCCTAGTCTAGACCACCTCTCTCTCATCTCATGGGGATGGATCACCCAAGCATTGTCAGCCTCAAGTTGACCACATGGTTTCTCCAATTCCACTGCTAGTTAGCCTAGGCTTTCCTCTCCAGTCTGACAGATGTTACTATCTTCCCACAAGACCTCTACCAGGAAGATCTACAAAAGAAAATGGAAGAGATTCCCTGTTTTGGCTGTCCGGAGAGAACTGGATCCCTTCAGTGCTTCTATTTCTGCTTTCCTGGAGTTTTAGCATCTGTACTTCAAGAAGGAGCTAGTTTCTGTAGTATCAAAGTGCAGTTGGCAGCAGTATCTAATTTTCATCCAGACAACAATTATTCTTCATTAGCTTCTTCAAAATTGTGCAAGGCCTTCCTTAAAGGTACCTTTTTGCTTAGGCCCCCAGTGAAGGACCACACCCCACCCTGGAATTTAACAGATGTACTGCAAGGCTTGACCCAGAGTCCCTTTGAATAATCATCTAAATCTAACTTAGTTTTTATCTTAGAAAACTACCTTTGTAGTGGCCAGCGTTTCTGAACTCCAGGCTTTTTTCCAAATCTCCATATCCCAAAATAGATAGGGTTACCTTACAGACCAATCCGTCATTCATGCCTGAAGTACCCTCGGAGGTAAACGTTATTCAAGCCATTAATTTGTCAGTTTTCTTTTTCCAACTAATAAAGGTGAATACATGCTTTATCTTTTGGATGTACACGGAGAACTCCTTTTTTATCTCCATAGAACGAAAGATTTTGTAAAGTCATATCAGTTGTGTGTCTCTCTCTCTCTCCCCCCAAACAAATTGGGTTCACCAGCTTCTAAAATTAACTTAGCCCAATGGTTGCCTGACTGCTTTTCCTTTTTTTTATACAGTAAGTGATGTCTGTCCTTACCCAGACTCCTAAACAGACTCCACCGGGTCCATAGCTACATCATCCTCTTTCTTGTCCCTATTGATGGCATATGTGTAGCAGCTACTTGATCTAATGTTCATACTTTTTTTGCTCATTACAAATTGGATTTGACTTCCAGAAGCAGGACTGCCTTTGGTTCTGCAGTATTGTGGAATAACCTTCCATGAAGTCCAGCCAAGGTTCACGTAGCTGGGGACTTTGTCCTATCAGTTGAGGAACAAATGAAAAGGACATCATCAGATATTAATGTTATGTACTTACCATAACTATACATTGGTGTTGTCCATTTTCATTCTTCCTCAATGTTGCCACCCATCCCTCCTCCATTTAACTCCTGGAGTGACCTTATGGTTGCTGTGGAAACTCTGTCCTGGGTTTGAGCCCCAGTCTTCTGATGCTAGCCTTTCTTTGTTTTAGCCTGTAATAAGTTCTACCTATTGCTTATAGGGCAGCAAACTTGATCTGGGGTATTGCAGGTTGACTGGGGCATTGTGTATAAAGGGAAGAGCTTGAGAGTTGGATCTGAGGGCCATATATGTGTCGGGGAAATTAAGTTGGTTATTCTAGCCTTAATGTGCCCACATCATTTCTGGTCTCCAGGCCCCCTTTGAAATTTTCCAGCGAATACCACAGTTGTGGTACATAAGCAAGACAATCTGTTGCCTTTGGAGACTAGAACTAGACCTGCTTGGGGTATAGCCATACAGGACAAACTGTCCTTGCTAGCAGTATACATTCCTCAGAGAAAAGTTCAATGGCAGATTACTGTAGTAGATCCCTGGCAAGCCCACACAAATGGATGTTAAACAGAGAAGTCCATCAGCGGTGTACTCCTCAGATCCTTGTGTCCAGTCAGAACAGTTAGCTCAGGCTCTTCTCTTCAAGGATTCCATGCCCACAAGCTTGGAAAATGGATGCCATTTCTTTTTCTTGAAAGGGGAGATTTGTCTATACATTCCATGCTCTATCTCCAATTCTGAAGGTTCTTCTGAAAATCAATAAAGTAGGACAGGCCACAAATCTTGCTGGTGATTCCCTTCTGACCCAGGCAACATCTGTTTCCTCCTCGTTTTTCATCTGGCCAGGGGTAGTCTTCACAAGTTCTAACAACATGAACTTGCTCACACAGCAAAAAGGCTTCTAATTTATCCAGCCTTCAAACTCTGAATCTAACCCTCTGGATGATCGGATTTTAATTCCTTTTAGACAGCTAGTCAAGGCGGATGCACTACAGGTGTTAACTTGTCTAATAAACCTACTTCAAGGAAGTGTTATCGTTCTAAATGGAAGAGATTTTCTGTCTGGTGCCACAAGAAGAATCAGGACCCTTATCAAATGGATCCCCTACATGATGCAGTCATTCCAGAATCCCGACAACCATATGATCGACATTCGGAATGCCAACATTGTAAGAATTCCACAAAAAAGGAAAATATAATCTCCTTTAAACTGCTAGCTGGGGGGCTATGCCTCCTGCACCCCCCCCCCCATGGGGACCTCTGCCCCCCACCCCCACGTAACTTTAATATACCAACTCCGAGATCGCACTACAGTGCAGGAATGGAAATCTTTCCATTCCACACTATAGTGAGATGCTGGTTCCGCATTGTCGGCATTCCGAATGTCTATCATATAGTGTCAGCCATATGGTTGTCGGCATTCTGGAATGTCAGCAAACTGAAAGGGACTCTATCGAATGGGTATCCCTATCATTCTCTTACTTGTGTGAGCCGCCAAGTTCAGGGCTAGAGTATTCCACCATAAAGCAAGTCTGTCAGCCATTTCTGCCTGACGTACTTTTGGTCCACCATTGCCTTCACATTTTGAGGTCAAGCAGTTTTTAAGATAGTCCTTCACCACAGACTCTCAAGAAACTCTGTTTCTTTTCCTTGGGATTCGATTTATGTTTTAGAAAATTTAACTCTTCCCCCATTTGAGCTTGCTTCCTTGAGTTTTTCTTCTTGGAAGACAGCCCTGCTAAATAGCCCTTACTTCTACCAAAAGGGTTTCAGAACTACGAGCTCAAATGGTATCTTCCCTTTTGGTGATTTGTAAAGATACGGTTACACTTTGGACTAACCTATCCATCATGCCTAACTTAATCGATGAGATGTCTTAGAAGCAGACTCAATTTCCTTACCTTTTGCTTTCTTTAGATGTTCACATACAACTGATATATCTTGACAAGACCAAGTGTATCAGAAAGTGCGATCAAGTTTCCCTTTCCATTCAAGATGAAAAGTCAGGTCTTCCTTTTTCCAAACCACTTCCAAATGGGTCTTTTCTGCCATCTACTTTTGCTTTTCCTTTCATGGTAAGGAGCTTCCAGGTTTGGTTAAGGCGCACAGCACTAGAGCTGTAGCTTCTTCCTCAAAGGTGTGGATGCCACATCTGTTTTAGGAGCTGATACTTGGTCTTCTGTACATACTTTTACCAAGCATTGCAAGAGTGCTGCATTTTCTAGAGTTAGAGCTGGACTTGTTAGGTCCAACTTGCATGGGGTCTTGGATTCCAGCTCACATCTTTATTCCTCCCCCTAAACACATAAGAAAGCTTTGGGACTCTTCCCACTTGTATATAATAATGCAATAGTGATTATAAAAAGGACATTGTAAAGTTATGTTAAGTACTTAAAATAACAGTAGATGTCTGACTGATCATTGTTGCAGTATTACATCCCACCTTTTTTTCCCTTCTTTTATTCTGGATTTTTTTTTTTAGACTGAGGGTGGTATCCTTTCCTTTTTATAGTCTCCTAGTTGACATTTCTTTGATGGCCTGTTGTCTTTGTTGTCTTGTTGTCTTTCAGGTTTGGGACAAGTCGTGAGGTAGTCTGTGCCTATATGTCCCTTATGTACCTCATATTCTTGGCACACTCTGGTCATATATCGGATACACAGAGTGAGATGATGCCTAAGCTTTAGTATTAACGTTGTACATAATGGCTATTCCTGGCAAGATATCCCACTTGTTAGTAATACTGCAGTAGTGATCAGTTGGACATCTACTGTTATGGTAAATTTTTTCATAACTGTACTATATGGGTTTCATAAAAGGAGACTTCCTATCTAAGGCACAAACTTTTCCGTAAACTTATGAATCTAGCCTGACTTTTTGTAGTATAGAGATATGAAGCTCTGACTAAGACTTATTTGACCAGCATTCAGTTAGCCATCTTGGCACTGAAGGGAGCGATGCAGGAAGGTAGAGAAGTGAAAGGACACAGCCCATTTGCCTTTCCAGTGGTGTAAGGAGAGTAGCACATAACCTGCTGAGCATATCATTCATTCCTCATTGGATGGGTTCGGATTCGATCCAAATGTGCCACTTTTCCTTTGCAGTTTGGGATCCGACTCTTGAGCTCCTCCCTTTGCCCATAATGCCCCTGATCACTCTTTTACCCCAGATCTCATTTGCTGCTGTAGCTATTGGTCAGGATTTTATGCTCTCAAGCTCCGATAGTCTGTTGAGTTATATATGTTTTTATTACCAAATCTCTCTCTTCCTTACTCCTTTCCTCTGTTTAACTTTTAGAGTTAGTATAAAATTTCTTTAGACCTTTCTGCTGCTAGTGTAGATTCTGTCCTACCATCGTTGGTAATCTTTCCCTTTTTCTTACCTCTCCTGAGGTACATTTTTCATACCATTGTAGGGAAGAAAAATATAACACTCCTTTTGTTTTTGTTAGATTGTTCTTTTTGTGTGTAGCATCTTTTTCCGGTATGACAGACAAACCTACCGGTTTCAGGAAATGTACTTCCTGTGGGCATAAGATAACCCAATTTTGATTAACACAGGGAGTGCATGTATTGTTTAAGCCTTGCTCACCCTCAGATTTCTTGCAAAATCTGTACAGGTTTCAACACCAGGGCAGTAAGTGATAGATGTAATAAACTTATTGTGAAGGGTATGTTGCCTGCTTCATCATCTGCAGATGTTCTTATGGTTTCACTGTTGCAGTCATCACCTGTAGGTTATACCTGCTGTGGTAGCCCTAAGCCAGCCGAATGCCAGAGTCAATGTTTTTCTGCGTAGGCTGCTGTTACTTGCTGACTGACGTCAGGTCGTCAGTACTATAAAACAAGGCAGCCGACACCATTACACCAGTCTTTCTTGCCGTGGAGGTCGTAGCAGAAGCATTTCGCAAGTGTGCCAGTCGGTTGCTACCAGAGTTATGAATTACAGCCGAAAACGTCTAAAGCTAAGTACCCCATTGGAGAACCTTCTTTCTTGCACTAACCAATGTCTGAAAAAGTTAATTGTCTCACCTGTGGAAAGCAAAATTCACACAAAGACTTCCATTCCAAACTGCGTCACTTGTTTAGGCCCAGACCACAATGTCCCCCCATTGCCAGTTCTGTGCCCTCTTTAACGCGAGAACAATTCATCATAGAGCCCTAATTGTAGCTAGGCATTTTCATCTTCCATCTTTGCATTCTGAAATGGAATCAGTCAGCCAACAATCAATAGACATTCCAAAAAAATGTAACAATAAAGAATACAGACAGACCACACAAGACTAAGTCTTCCGACGACTCTACTGCTAAGCAGGTCGTCAGTTCTCCGAAATTCAGTGAGGTGCTTACGCAGCCCCTGATGCATGATCCGATACTTCTGCAGGCCTCTACCAAGACCCTTTCAGAGTCCAGTATGCCACAGAAATCTTCTTCATTTTCCGAGCCTTTTGTTGTCTCTGCCTTGGTTGGGTTGGGAGCGGCGACGCAGGCACCAGCTTACAAGGAGGTTTCTCACACTACCAAATCTAGACAGATACCAACGTCTTCTCATCCGACTACCATTTCTCTCAGACCGATGGATACTCCTAGGCCTAGAAGCAAGGCTACTCCTAGGAAATCTACCTCTAGTCACCATCTTTCTCCTGCTCCACCACCCCAAGCTCAAATGCTTAAAATGAAGGATCTTATCTCCCTTATCAGGGGTACTCAGACCACAACTTCTAAAAGGATGAGACCCTTCTCCTGAAATACTGACAGAACAGGATTCTGAGGAGTCTGATTATTCAGATTTGGAAGAGGCACAACAACCTCTGACTGCTTATGAGGATTCAGATGCAGAGGAATCCATTCCTTCTGCTTCCCCACCAGAAGATCTTTCCTTTGGTGAAACCCAAAAGGGAACATTTCCAATGGGAATCCCAGGACTTCTCTCAGACTAAGAGAAGACTAAGAGTTTTTAGACCTGCCCCAGCACACAGACCCTTGGCCAATCCCCCTTATCTTAGACGTGGTGGATGATGTCTTCCATGAATCCAGCTTACTCCTGATGCCCTCCCACCTGCTCCCAGTAAACCTGGCCAGTATTCTGACAAGCACCTGTACAGAAATCCTGCTTCAGACCTAGAGGTCATTACACAGGGACCAAAATGAGCTAAGGCTAGTTCTGCAAAGAATCCTATTCCTTCTGACGAGGATTCCAGAGCTCTGGACAGATGGGGTAAAAAAGGTATACACCTCTGCAGCCTTAGCTATCGGAGCACTCAACTGTCAGTTCCACATGTTAAAATATCAACAACACACTTTGGAACTATTAAAGCAAAAGAATTCAACCTTTCCTGACTGTGCCAATCCGAAAGAGATTTACTGTACTCGTCAAGTGGCCAAACACTCATTACACTGTCGATATGACACCCTAGAAGCCTCAAGCAGGGTAACAGTGTCAGGATCTGTCATTAGGAGACATGCATGGTTGAAGGAACAACCTCTCCCTGATCATGTCAAATCTAAATTAAATGATGCACCCTTGGATAAGGACCTCTTGTTTGGAGTAAAAGCAGAAGAGGTATTTAAAAAAATGGAAGACCAAGCAAAATCTATGCAAACATTAAAACATTTCTTTCAGGTACAACCTCCTAGGTTCAGCAGGAATTTTCCCTCAAAACACTGGTCCTTTCCTACACCTAGCAGACAGGGGCAAGGTAAGCCCCGCAGGGACAGACCACCCAGGATCCTTTCCCAGGGAAAGCAGAGAACCAAACAGTGGACCACTTCTGCTCCAAAGGCAGGGAGTTCTAAGCCATCACTCTATGGCCAAAACTCTCAATGACTCCCTCTTCCCCCCCTCTGCCCTCTTTTCAGTCACGGAAAATTAGGAGGAAGGCTCTCCCTCTGCAAAGAAAATCCTTTCTAAAAAATGATCAATGGGTCTTAAAGATCATTTTTCAGGGATACAAATTCTCTTTCAACGAACCCCCAGTTCCAAGAGGGTACCCATACTTGCTTCCAAATCAGTGGGCAGAGGCATTGAAACAAGTCCAAACTCTCATATCCCAAGGGGCAGTAGAGCCTGTCCCCTCAGATCAAAAAGGCAAAGGCTTTTATTCCAGACCATTCTTTGTTCCCAGAAGACGGCACCTGGCACCCTATCTTGGATCTATCCATTCTGAACACCTCCGTGGTGGTCCCGAAATTCAAAATGCTAACTTTGCAGCAGCTGCTGCCTATGCTGACACAAAATGCGTGGTTAATTACCCTAGATCTAAAAGATGCCTACCTCCACATCCCCATAAGGGAATCCTGCAGGAAATTCCTGTGCTTCAGAGCAGGCTCACAACACTATCAGTTCTCTGTGCTACCCTTTGGCTTATGCTTACCCCTGGCCATAGCCTTTTGCAGACAGAAAAATATACAGATTTACCCTTATCTGGACTACTGCCTCATTCAGGCAGAGTGCAAAGAAAAGCTACTCAAGGACTTCCACTTTGTCAAAACCCTCCTAAAGGTACACCAGCAATGAGAAGAAATCAAAGCAAACACCCTCCAGGAGGAAGATCATTTTTTTTGGGAGGACTGCTGGACACAGCCTCCCAAATAGCCTTCCTATACCCAGAAAAGCAGAGCTTCCTGCCTTTCTACTTTACCCAGCTAGCTTCCAGAAATCACCTTACTGCGAGGAATTTCCTGCAAACCTTGGGGTACATGGCATCTTGCATCCTTCTAATTCCTCTGGCCAGGCTTCACATGAGAAACCTTCAGTGGTATCTGAACAACCTTTGGTGTCAGCACTGTCAACCTCTAGAGACCTCTCTCCCTCTGATCCCCTGTGTAAGGGCTGAGTTTCTTTGGTGGGCAGGGGCTGTGCCAAGAACAAGGGACTTCCCTTCACCCAACCAGGCAGACCATTATCACCGATGCCTCAGACATTGCCTGGGGCACTCACCTAGAAGGCAGGTGCACCCCCGAGGTCATTGGGATGCCCAGCACTTTCCCTTACACATCAGTCAGAAGGAAATGATGGCAGTACAAAAGGATCGGACATCCTTCAAACCCCATCTCAAGCCAGGGCTTCTCCTTATCAAAACAGACACCACATTAATGTGGTACATCAACAAACATGGAGGGACCCAATCTTACTCTGTGCAGGCTAGCCATGAACCTCTGGCATGATCCTCTGACTGATGACCTTTTCCATGGCATTACACCTAATAGCCCAATACCTACAAGGGATCAACAACACCCTGGCAGACCACTTAAGCAGAAACTTACTGGAGTCCCATGAATGGCAGCTCCACAGAAAAATCTTTTTACAAATCTTTCAGGAGTGGTGGACCCTGGAGGTGGATCTCTCTGCTTCGCATCTCAACCATCAGCTAAAAAAAGTCTGTACCAGGAAGTATCACCACCTAATGTGGAAGATGGATGCCTTGACCTTCCCCTGGAAACACCCTCTTTGTGTATGCATTCCCTCCTCTACCTCTTATTCCCAAGGTACTGATCAAAATAAGGGAGGAGAGACCGAAGGCCATCCTCATTTCTCCAGATTGACCCAGTCAACATTGGTACCCCTTACTGCACAGCCTGACATTACAGCCTCCCAGCAGCTTCCCCTGATCTGAGACCTCTTGACTCAGGTGGGGGGGGGGGATGCAGCACCCAAACTTGCAGACTCTCAAACTATCAGCATGGCTAATACTCTAAAGGCAAACAAGGGGCCCCAATTAAGCAAATGGGTCCTAGACATTATCACAGAGGCCAGAAGGCCCAGCACCAGAAATTCTTATGCAGGAAAATAGAAAAGATTCTGCTCCTGGAGCCAGTCCAGAGGGGACAATACCTCACCACCTTCCATCCCTCTTATCCTGAACTACCTAGCAGCGCTACTTAATAGTGGGCTCTCCTTCTCTTCTATTAAAATCCACACCTCAGCCATTTCAGTTAATTTTGACACAGATCAGCCCCTGTTCTCTCCCATTCTTTGATTAAACAATTCCTCAGATGGGCTTCTAATATTGGACCTCCCAGAATGCCAACCACGCCAGCCTGGGACCTGAATTATGTTTCAGAAAAAAATAACCTTACCACCCTTCAAACCTGCTGCTTCAGCAGAACTAGGATACCTCTCCTGGAAGACTGCTTTCCTCCTAGCTATCACCTCAGCCAGAAGGGTTTCAGAACTTCAGGCATTGATGGCCATTGAGCTCTTCATAATTTTCCATTCAAACAGGGTCTGCCTGAGGACTAATCCCTGCATTATGCCCAAGGTGGTATCTAATGTGAGGCTCATCCATGCCATACATCTACCCACCTTCTCTCCTGACCCTCAAAACAAGGGGGAACAAATTTTGCACTCACTAGACGTGCACAGACAGCTCCGATACTATCTAGACCGCACTAAACCCTTCAGGAAAACAGACCAACTACTTGTGAGCTTTGCCCCAGGGACAGAGGGAAGCCCATTTCCAAGCAAACCATTTCCAAATGGATGTCACACTGTGTTCATTTCTGATGCAGATTACATGGAACCCCCCCCCAAATCTATTCAAACCCATTCCACTAGGGCAGCCTCCACTTCCACAGCATTCCTCAGAGGAGTTCCCACCAAGGACATCCTGAAAGCTACCACCTGGACTTCTGTCCATTACCTTTACCAAGCATTACCACCTACCTCTATTTTCTAAGGCTAGGGCTGAATTTGCCTCTGCAGTGCATGCTGACCCAGGCCTAGGTCTTTTACTAATCCTACCACCCCTCTCCTCAGCTTTGGGAATCCACCCACAGGTCATAACTGCAGCAGTGAAACATGATGAACATAGCACCTTTGTGTACTTATCATAAATGTAGATGTTTGAGTGTATTCACTGCTGCAGTCCTGGTTTCCCTCCCTCCTTCTCCATTATATCTTCTTTCTTTATGGAGACATAAGATTCTCAAGGTGGCTTTTAGCCACCAGGACCACTTTACCATATTACTTGAGCTTCTGACTGGTTAGGACAAGAAAAACTGATGTAATGTCATCGGCTGCCTTCCTTTATAGCATTGACGACCTGACATCAGTCAGCAAGTGACAGCAGTCGACAGAAAAACATTGACTCTGGTATTCTGGCCGGCCAAGGACTACCACAGCAGGGATAAACCCACAGGTGATGACTGCAACAGTGAATACACTCTAACATCTACATTTATGGTAAGTGTACACAACTGTATTTTCCTTCTAGTTCAGAAGCTCAAACCCTCCTTGAGAAGTCAGAAAAGTTCAGAGACCAGGGTGTCTAAGAAATGCTCTCCTGTCTGATCTTCTCCTGCTCCAAGTTTGGAGGCACCATCAAAAATAAAAAAAAAAAGGTCTCTGATCTGACCTTGTCATATCCTACTACCACTAAAGCTAAAAAAGTTTCAGATCTGGCTTCATCAGATCTAATCACACAACTGAGTAGGTTTCCTCTGATCCAGTCTCTGTGCTTCTCTCCAAAGCCAGTTTCTCTGAAATTGAGGCTTTTTTGCAGGTGATTCCTAAAAAGACTTCTCTCCCTCTGTCAGCATCTTCCTCCATCAGGTCTTGCCAGAGTCTTTCTGAATGTGATGTGGATAGGATGATGAGAAAGTTTCTTAGTGTTCAGATCCAGACAGGGGATCTTCAGACTCCATCCCAAATTGGATCTGAGAGTCTGCATCTTTCACACTTTTTAGTGACTCTTTCTCCGATCCAGTCTATAATTTCAGAGCTGTCAGATCTGAAGCTTCTGAGAGCTGAGGTGTCAGATCCAAGAATGTTACCTTCCTCAACTCTGACTTCCCTAATCCATTCAGTTCCAAGTGTTTTGGAGCAGAATGAGTTTCAGAGCTGAACCATTGGAGTCTGGTATGGGGGGGTGACTTCAACTCCAAGATTTTCGGAGCCATTGCTTCCCTTCTGTGCATGAGAGTTGAACAGCTTTGGCCCGATTCCCTCCTTGAGGTAGAACAAGGAGGGAGTGGAGTGTTGGCTGATTTGAGAGCTTTGGCTATGGGGAGGCTGATTTCCACTTCTTCTGTACCTTCTGCCTTCAAGGTAGTGGGGAAGGGTTTTCCTCCCATCCGGGGGATCCTTCAACTGTCACCGCTTCGGATCCTATTAGCATCTCTTCCCTGGATCTGACTGCTAAGCTCATCATCTTACTCCACAGCATAGCTAACCCGTAAGAGCTTCCATGTTGTTCCCTATACAGGGGCTTCCTCTTTCTTCCAGCACTTCCTCAGAGTATCCCACTGAAGAGGTTCTTTGGAAGAAACAATGCAAAAGGATGCATTTAGGTTCCTCTCAGGAATCATTGACCTAGGACACTCATTTTGATGAAGGGTCCCCCAGATCTCCACAGGAAGACATTTCATTTGGAGACATTTTAGAAATCCTGCACTAAAAAGGTGGATGATCTTTCCAGAACATTTCCTAGGAGGAATCTGTGTTCCTGGAAGCTTTTTGGTCTGGCCCACCTGCATCTTGGGTCCCCCCCCCAGGTGAATGAGCTTGTTAACCTTGTCTTCTGACGAGCATGGAAGTGTAAAAAATTTATTCGTGATACAAACCAGTATGCTAATTGTAAAGCATATAGGTGGAATATCAGAGCAGAAAATGAACAGTATAGATGAACAGAAATTCATACAGATAGGCAGGACATACATGAGGAAAGGGGGTATGCAAATGATTTTTTAGAGGAAGATTTTGTGAACAGGGGAAATTACAGAAGCAATCAGAGGAGGTTCAGGGGGAAGAATTATTGGAAGAAGTAGGATGTTATGGAATAGAACATGAGGAAGAAGCACATGAAATAGTCAGACATGGTGTAATTAATATGTGGAAAGATTTTAAAATATATAATTACACACCTGTTACGATTAATATGGAACACTTCCTAGTATTTTCCAAGGGTATGAAATATATACCGAAGGGTAAGTTTGATTTTGTTGATGCACTAGTGGAATTGAAGCTATATACAAGAAAACTAAATCTAAGTTTATTTTTTCAGGATAAAAAAGTACCTTCACTACTCCTAGTACTTTAAGGAGAAAAAGCAAATTTATTCCGCCAATGCATAATACCATAGCAACATTTGAGAAAGTTATAAGTAAGCAAATATATCAGCTTAAGAATAAAAGCTATAAGGAAGAAAATTTTTCTGATTGGGACAACTACCTTGATAAGGTACTTAATGAATTACAAGTTGCTAATATCAAAATATTGGTACCAGATAAAGGCGGTGGAGTAGTGTTAATGGAAACATTTAGATATAATGAAAAAATATTTGAAATTTTGAATAATAGTGAGCAGTATGAAAGATCATCATTGAATCAGATCAATATAGCCCACAGGCGCATAGATTTATATTTAGAAGAATACTTATTGGATGAAAGAATAGAACAGGAATTGTATGATTTTTTAAAAGTACAATATCCAGTACTTGCCACTATTAATGGCATACCTAAGGTACATAAAAATATTATTGACCCACCACTGAGACCTATAATAGCAGGAACGTATAGCAAGACTTTCCCATATGGGAAGGTTATTGACCAGTGGCTTAAGAATATATATAAGAATATAAAACACATTATCAAAGACTCATGGGAATTTTTAGGGAAGTTTACAGATGACATTTGGAATTCCAAACTGCTTTTTGCAACTGTAGATATCAAGGACCTATTCTCATGTATACCAAAGGAGGATGGTATAATTAGATTCATGAAAAGTGTAAATACTACCAGTCTATTGAGTGAAGATAAGAAATAATTAATACATGAATTTATCAATACAGTCTTAGATAACAACTTCATATATTTTGATGGTAAATACTATAAACAGAATAATGGCGTAGCAATGGGGGCAGCATGTGCCCCCGTTTATGCAAACCTTGTCTTACTTGATTGGGAGAAGGAATACGTGCTTGATTCACCCTGGTATAAGCATATGACATTATATGTTCGTTACCTGGATGATATTTTTATTCTATGGAAAGGAGAAAAGGAGGAATTCATCCAGTTTGTTGAATATATAAATAATACCACAACATATCTTAGGTTTACACATAATGTTGATTGTGTGGGTATCAATTTCTTGGATTCCTTTATATTCTCTGATGGTACTAAATTTCAGTCTAGAATATTTAGAAAAGAAACCTTTTGCAATAGTTATCTTGAATATAATAGCAACCACCCGTATTCCCAGAAAAAAAGTATTATTAAAGGACAATCTATTAGAGTCGCCAGGATGACTACGGTCAAGAAGGATTTCCTCAAGGAAATGCAATTTTTGAGGAAATTATTTATTGATAGAGGATATCCAGAAGACTTAGTGCAGGATGTTACCATGTATGTTATTCAGGAATGGGGGAAAAAGTATACACCAGTGCTGGGTGTGGGTCCATCTAATGAACAAAAAAATATAAAAGCTAGTGACACTAAGATGGTACTTGATGGCCATAACTTCCAAAAGGCATGCATTGTAAAGTATGGTAAACAGGCCAGTCAAATTAAACAGATTATTGATAAGAATTGGAATATAATCACTAGTGACGAAGACATCAGTGACAAATTGGGAGTAAGGCCATTTTATGTGCATAAAACTGATTATAATCTCAAAAGAATACTTGAAACAAGAAATAACAACATGAATAAAAAGATATATTATGGGAAGGGTGGAACCACCAAATGTGGTCATTGTAATCAGTGCAGCAGTATTATAGCTAAAGAGAGCGTGATATTGGATAACATCTTAAGAAGTAAGATATATTTCAGGAAAGGGAACTGCCAAACACAGCACTTGATCTATTTAGCAATATGTTCAACCTGCCGTTCTTTTTATGTGGGTAAAACGGACAGGAGATTAAAAGATGATCATTTATATTGTATACGTAAAAAGGATACCAACAATGCCTTGTATAGGCATATAAATAGTAATTTAAATTGTGCTGGGTTTTTGTTTGGTATTCTAGAGGTGGTGAAAATGAACCCTAGGGGGGGAGATATTAAGGCTCTTGTATCAGAGAAAGAAATAAAGTGGCAAATCAGGTTAAATGCAGCAATACCCCCAGGACTAAATGAATGCATACCCACCAAACCCCTCTTAAGAAACTAATTGTATGAACTGGATACTTATATTTTGTATATGCATGTTGTATATTATCAGATATTTGGAACATGTTATATAATAAATTATTTAACTTGATGAAGTAACATAGTGATATTAGGTATTGAAATGCGTTTTTATATGTGGTTTTTAGACATATTAATATTTTAATACATGTAGGTAGGGGTTTATTTTATAAAATATGTGCAATATATAAGAATTTTCATGAAATAATGAATTTAATATGAATTAATGAAATTAATGAAATGTTTTTAAGAACAAAGTACCAATACATGCAGTTTTTAATAAGAACCTTCTTTAATTATTGTATCACTTTGTTTAGAATATATGAAGGTACTACAATATATGCCTGTGACTCTAAGTTAATTGCATATTTAATTAATGGATTCTGAAATTTTTGGCGTTTTTTTTGGTATATATAGGCAATTGCTAGGTGGAAACATTGTTCTGATGAAGTCTACGATGAGTAGATGAAAGCGCTAAACCAGTGATTACTTTTGTGGATGAATAAAAGAAATTAAATTTTGGATCGTGACTTATTTACTAGAACTTATTTTGTGCTTGTTGGACTATTGAGCATGGAAGGAGCCAGATTCCATAGAGCCCATCCCTAAATTCCCAGACAAGATCCGCAGTGCAACACTAGACAGACAGCATTGGTCCAAGGGGATTTCTTTAGCCATTGTTGTGGCAGCCATAAAAAAAGAGCTAGCTGAACAGAGCTCAACAGTCCATGCCCCTAACAGAGAATGTAGAGCTTTGGACAGATATGGAAAGCAAGTATATGCATCAGCAACTTTTGCTATACGATCGCTGAAGTACCTGGCACATTTTATAAGGTTACAGAGGGACTTAAAGGAACTCTCTAACTCTACCCCTGGGTCCATGTCAGCGAAGAAAACAAAAGCTTATTTGTTACAACTGGCAACCCTAGAATCCATATCAAAAGTGTCCATGAAGTTAATCTCTCATGTGGCTGAAGGTTCCTCATGGGCCAATGGTACAGACATGTCCATTAGGAGGTATGCGTGGATGACTTTGAGAAGCCCTTCAAACCATCATTCATCAATGCTGCTTTTGACGGATCCTCCCTTTTTGGGCCTGGTGTCAAAGATGCACTTTCCCTGTAGTGAACAAGACGGGAAAGACTCTATCTGCCATAGGAATCCATTTTTCTACCCTACAGAGATCCTTCTCAAGTAAATCAGCACAGTGGTAAGAAAATGTAGTTTCAGAAATTTCAAGGGCGTTTTCAAGATTCACACAGAGAATTTTCTCCCAGGGGAAAAGGGGGAAGTAATTATAATAATGGAAGACACTGCCCATGTGGCAGAGGGAGTCCGCAGAATCAGAGATCTCGAGATTCTTTCTCAAACAGACCCTTCCAGAATTTCTGAAAGGTTGCCTGCCTGTTCTTCTGTGGAGACAGTCTGGGGATGCTGGTCTTTGCACCCAGAAGCCTGGGCACATCACAAAAGATACATGGGTGCAAAGCATCATATCCAGAGGATATTTTATTCCCTTTTTGCAAAATTCACCAAGGATAAGAAAAAAATCTCTCTGTTCCACCCAGGAAGGGCAGGTCTGTCTTTAATATTATATGATGAGAAAGTAATGTCATTTGTCCATCTCCTAGGAGAATTCAGGTAGGAAAAACAGGTGAACTTAACAGAATGTCCTGCACTGCTACTTTTTCTTCACCTTTGGCTGCATTTTATAAATTATTCCTAGATGCATCCAAACTCCTCTTATCCTGTTTGTTTGGTGACTTTTGAATTAATACTGAAAGCTACTTGGAGCAAGCTTTAATTGTATCAGTTTTTGTGGCTGAAGTAGAGAGAGAAGTTAAAGCTTCACTCTGTTAAATTCCAGAGCAGTGCTGTACATAGCATTCTGATCTATATATTATATAGGCACTAAAATGATGATTTAAATCCATTTTGCATGATTTTCATGAGTTGCCATACATTAAAAAAAGAACTTAAGAAGTGCACTTAATGTCTTAAGAATCATAAGCAGCTTAAGAAAATACTAAGGAAATGAGGGTATAATGAGATGTAAAGGAGGACTGTGAGAAAACTTTCTTTTTCATGCAAATTAGCTTTTCCTGCCTTTGTGCGAGTCATAGTTGCTTGTCATATGCTTCTGTGCCATGCACATAAAGTTTATAAAAACGTAACCAAGTTGAAATTTCAGGACCTACTAGAGGGAAGTCCTGAAACTTGGAGTCTGAATGGCTGAAAAAACAGAGTATACGACGTCTCAGATGGCTATTTCCCAGAATATTCCATTTTCTCTGAGATATGGCGATCTGTCTTGGAGTTGGTGTATATAACGTCAGGGCTATGGGGAGGCTTGCCCCTCATTTTGGGGGGTGGGAGGAGCAGGAGGCCTTGACCCCTTGCAAAAAACGTTTAAAGGAGAAGAGCAACGTTTGAGAATTGCTGTTCTCTGTGATTGTCTGCCCATTTTTTTGGCATGTTAAGCTCTCTGCACTTTGAGAGCTGACATTTCAATAAGGAGCCTTTTAAAAATTGAACTTGAACCTTTTCTATCTGTTATGCAATCCACATTGATACTTCGATTTGTTGGTAGTTTATCTTTTTCCTGTTTGAACGTGCTTGTCTCGGCCATGCCACAGCTAGAGGTGTTCCTAGCTGTGTTCGGTGGCTGAGAAGAGGGAGATGTAGGAAAAGGTTGACCCATCTAAACTTTATGGACCAGAAAATCATGGTTGGATTGAGTGTGGAGTGAGCAGGAAAATAGTAAGGGCTTTGGTGAGTTTGTAGGGCCCACAGGTAGGGATTGAGGGATTTGTGGCCTTCCAATGCCTAGGAATACCAAGGTATGTACTTGCCACAGTGACCTTCTACAGACAAAATGGGGACACTGGTATCTCATAAGCTTCCTCCACAGGTATTCTTCAGCAATTCCTTAACATACTGTCGCTTTTGTGTTAGGACACGAATAAATTAATCTGTGGGTTCTGTTCAGGCAGCTTTATTATATACAAACATTATTATTATTATTATTATTGTTGACTATAGACTACAACTTTAACTTGTATACAATTAATGACTATGATCATGCATGCTCACTCCCTAGCTGCTCTTTCAAAATGGCACTAAGATTGTGCACGTGTGTGGGTTACCTACGTACACCTACAACCTCGCATGCTTCTTAAAGATACAAGCACACACACTTTACACTCTGATCTACATCCTCCCTGTTTGAGAAATAGACCATACAATTGTTATCAGACTGTTTGGCATATAGACATCACAGGTAATCTATAGACATGCATTATACAATGTTAAAACATGTAGGTATGTACAATCAAGTCCACGTTGCTGTGTATTTCACACTTGGTTTAGACACTCGTCCATATCATGCGACATAAAACTGAGAATTAGATTTAGCAGCTGGGACAGTTTCTCCAAATAGTTGACCTGTGGAATGTTCAAATCACCTTCTGGAACAGAATCCGACTTTTGAACACATTCTGGTTTTGGAACAGTGTCTGACTCGTTCTTTGATTTAAAGTTTTCATTACAGATGCAATGTTATCATTGCAATGATGATGATGGTTCTGGTACAGGAAGATGTTTGCAATTCTTCTTATACTCCACTCCTTTGGAATTTACCAAGTAAGATCTTGGCTATGCACAGATGCCTGTACTCTGTTCTATTCAATCAAAACCTTTTGTTGTCTGGATTCATACAGTTTCTCCTTTCCTCAATGGACAAAGTGATCTGCTCGATCTGTTATAACTAGATTTCTGGTTATTATGCTTAAACAATTGAGCCTTGATGGATTTATTGTTCTTGGGTTTAGGCTGCAACAAACTTGAGGAACTAGGTAGCATAGTTCTAGTTTGCCTGGAAAGTAGTCTTTGAGCAGATGAACCAAGAATATCATCTCTGGGTATGTTTCTGAGATTAAAGAAATTCAAGAAGAACAGATTGGTATTGTCACACTTTGAACTTTCAGGTAACTGGTTTGCACTTTGTACAGCTCATTCAGCTAGACCATTGGACTAAGGATATTCAGGACTACTAGTGATATGCACAAAGTCCCATTCTTTTGCAAATTTCTGAAACAACTGGCTAGTGAATTGAGTACCATTTTCAGAAAAAAAGTTTGTGTGGATTACTATGAACTGAAAAATGACGTTTCAACTTAGTAATAAACAGTAGTTGATGATAATTTTGGTAGTAGATCAGTCTCAAACCAATTTGAATAAGAGTCTACCAAAACTAAGTGGTGTTGATTGTTCCACTCAAAGACATCAATTGCTGCAGTAGACCAAGGTAGTTCAGGAATTGGATTTAGCTGAAGCGGTTCTCTTTGCAAATGCAATCTAGTACTATTGCATACTGAACAAGAATAAAGAACTCTGTCAATGTCTTTTGATAAAGAAGGTCAAACTAACAATTCTCTGGCTCTTCCCCTTAGTGGATGTGGATCCTGGGTGACCACGATCCAAAATTTGAATATGTTCTTGTTAGGAAGCAGGAACAACAATTTTAGGACCTTTGAAATTAATGCCATCTTCCATCAGCAATTCATCTCTGTAAGGAAAATACGCTTGCACCTCAGGTGATGCACTAGATTGCTTTGATGGACATCCAACATCAATATAATGATTGAGCTTTTGTGAAATTGGATCAGTCTGAGTGTGATCTCTTAACTCATCAAGTGTAGTGGTGGAAAAAGTATGCCCTGACATCACATCAAAGTAAAAAGTCTCTGCATCAAGCTGTTCTGTTTTATTTCTAGGAGACTTGGATAAAGTATCAGCCAGATAAAGCAACTTGCCTTTAGAATAGATCAGTTTGAAATTGTACTTTTGCAATTTGAGCATCATTCTTTGTAGTCTCACTGCAGGAGAATGTATAGGCTTCTTTAGAATAGTAACTAAAGGGTGATTATCAATTTGGGTCTGAATAGCTCAACCATAAATATAATCATGAAACTTGGAGTATGCAGACACTAGCAAAAAGCTCTTTCTCAATTTGAGCATATTGCATCTCAGTTTGGGTTAGAGTTTTAGATGCATAGGCTACTGGTCTGCCCTTTTGAAGTATGACTGTGCCTAGGCCACATTTTGAAGCATCACAGGAAAGAATAACTGGTTTGTTCACATCGTAGTACCTTAACGTAGGTGGGGTGGCAATTTTCTGCTTAAAGTCTTCAAATGCCTTCTGACATTCAACCATGACCATGCAACATTTTTGCATGTTAGCTGTCTTAAAGATGCTGTTAACTCACTGAAGTCTGGTATAAATTTACCTAAATAGTTGACCTTGCCAGAAAATGCTGTAAACTTTGTACATTGTCTGGTGCTGACATCTGTAGAATAGCTGCTTGCTTGGTTGGGTCAGGTCTCAAGCCTGTACTTGTAAACAAATGTTATATATACGGATCTTCTGGAAGTCTAAATTTGCACTTCAGAGGATTGAGCTTTAAGTTCACTTCATGTCCTCAGTCTAGAATTTTCTTGAGGTTTCTGTCATGCTCTGCTTCAGCATTCCCTCCAACCAACAGATCGTCTACTATTATTGCACAAGGATAACTCGAAAAAAATTGTTCCATTGCATGCTGAAAAACTTCACTTGCAGAATTTATTCCAAATGGCATCCTTGGGAATATGTATCTGCGAAACGGAGTACCAAATGTAGTAAGAAATAAGGATTTGCGATCCAACATAATTTGCCAAAATTAACTCTCTACATCCAAAACAGAAAATACAGTGGCATTTGGTATTAGAACTGCAAGTTCCTCAACTGTGCGTATTGGATGATATGGTCTTTTTAATGCTTTGTTCAAATCTCTTGGGTCAATGCATATTCTAATTTTATCTGAGTCTT
Source organism: Protopterus annectens (assembly GCF_019279795.1). Lineage (NCBI taxonomy): Eukaryota > Metazoa > Chordata > Ceratodontiformes > Protopteridae > Protopterus > Protopterus annectens. The sequence continues at coordinate 236,519,127 of NC_056743.1, read as the reverse complement.
TCTTGTGAGCAGCTACCATGGACAATACCCATTCAGTTGGTTCTGTGACTGGACAAATCACACCTTGCTGCACCATTTTATCCAACTGAGCTTTTACTTCATCTTGCATAGCTATCGGAACTCTTCTTGCCAGTCTGACTGCTGGAGTGATCTCTGGGTCTAACCTCATGGAATATACAACTGGAAGCTTGCCCAATTTGTCTTCACAAACATCAGCATACTTTGAGAAAATGGCTTTGGAGAAATTGGAACTTGGAGCTGCACTTGCATGATGAACTTTAGCAAAAGAAGAAAGCAGATTCATTCTTAAACTGTCTTTGAGACCCAGTAAAGATTGCACTGGCCTTCGGATTACACCGAATAACAAGTAACAGTTCTCAGCCAGATAATATGAAAGGATCACTGAACCTTCGGTTTGAATTTCTTCACCTCCATAAGCAACAAGTCTTGCATTACTGGTTACATTGAGTTGTTCGCTAGTTCTTACTTTTGCAAATGTGTCTGCTGATATAACATTACACTTTGACCCAGTGTCTACTTTGAGCTGTCTGGATTTTCTATTAATCCAGACTGTACAAAACACTTCACTACTTGTCAATAAGTTTACACCATCTACATAGAAACCCGACTGTTTCGGCTGTCCTTGATCAACTTGCTTTTTTGTGCGACCTTTCATCTGCAACCTGTGGGTATACAGATCCGTATTGGATCCGAGCCAGCAACTTTTTTCTAGCATCTGCTCCAGGCTGCAACCTCCTCCCCTTACCCATAATGCCCTACCATCTCCTATCTTCCCTCAGATCTCGTTTGCTGGGCCAGTAGTGTGCATCGTGGTCTTCTTTGCTCTGAGCTCAGGGATAGTAAGTGGTGGTATTACTTGTATCTAGTGTGTGTTTGAGTGAATATTTTCCCTTCCTCCCCTGAGGGGTTGCCCGACTGTCCTGCTCTGGAGGCAGTCGGGGGAAGATCGTCCTTACACCCAGCGGCATGTGAGTCCATTATGGCAGATCGCTGGGTTTTACAGATAATATCCAGAGGTTACTCTCTCCCATTTGTTGCCCCTCCAAATATTCCAAAACACCTCCCAGATGTTCCAACCGCTCATAGGGAGGCCGCAGCTCTAGACATTTCAAAGCTGCTTCTCAAACGAGCCATCGAACAGGTCTCCCCCAATCAGTCCGGATCAGGCGTCTACTCAAGGTTCTTTTTGGTGCCAAAAAAAGACGGGGGACCTCAGGCCCATTCTAGACCTGTCAACATTAAACCTGTCTGTAGCCAAACAGCAATTCCGGATGGTCACCCTTCAGTCCATTCTACCTTATCTCCGAGAGCGCGACTGGATGCGCTCGTTAGACCTCCAGGATGCTTACTACCACATCAAAATACACAGAAGCTCAGGAGGTTTCTGCGCTTCCGGCTGGAAGCCAGTCATTTTCAGTTCAGAGCCCTACCCTTTGGTCTCACCACAGCCCCCCAGGGTGTTCACCAAGGTAATGGCAGTTGTAGCGGCTCACCTGAGGCTTCAGGGTATTCAGGTGTTTCCATACCTGGACGACTGGCTCTTCACTGTACCCAACAAGCATCACCTGTGTTTGGCCCGAGATTACTTCATTTGGTTGGCAGATGATCTGGGAATTAGTCAATGTTCAGAAATCCCAATTGCAACCAGTACAAGTTCTAGACTTCATTGGGGTACGGCTAGACATTTTGCAGATGAAGGTATTCTTAACTCCAGACAGGATCCTACACCTCAGGTGCCACATAGTTCAGATAGGGAACTCCAAGTCTGCAAAGGCGAGTGAGGTCCTCCGGGCTATGGGCTCCATGGCTGCTGTCATATTGATTTTCCCTTGTGCGCGCCTTCACATGTGGTTTTTTCAATGGACTCTGGCTGTTCAATGATCTTGGCTAGACCTGCCCATGGAATTTCCGATCAAGATCAGTCACGTCTGCAGGACATCTCTTCTTTGGTGGTTAAGTTCACCGGAGATATCAGAAGGACTCCCCTTCACGTCATCTCCAGTCCAAGCCAGAGTGACCATGGACACCTCCCAACTCGGGTGGGGGGGACACTGACAAGGACAGTCCAAGGCACGTGGTCCCAGTCAGAGACTAAGTTGCACATAAATGTTCTAGAGATGAGGGCAGTGCTTTTAGTGTTGAAAACCTTCTACACTGTCCTCCCTCTTGGATTGATTGCAATTCAGTCAGACAACATGTTTGTTGGCTGGTATATCAACAAGCAGGGGGGAACCAGATCCTACCCCCTATGTTGCGAGGCCATGAGAGTGTGGGAATGGGCAATCTCCACCGGCCGGTTTCTGATAGCAATGCACATCCTGGGATGCTCCAACATTTTAGCGGACAGATTGAGTCGGGCCATTTTGATGCCGCATGAGTGGTCTCTGAAACGGTCAGTAGCGGAGGAGATCTTCCTTGCATGGGGTCAGCCTTGCTGCGATCTCTTCGCATCTCCTTCCAATGCGAAGTGCAGCAAGTTCTTCACTCTGATTCCCTCACCAGGGTAAGTCCCCAGAGACACACTCTAGTCCATGCTTGGCCCCCCCGGGCTTCTGTATGCATATCCACCATTGCCACTCATTCCAAAGTTTCTTCAGAAAGCTTGCCGACTGCAGTGCAAAGTGATCCTCATTGTCCCATTCTGACCTCGTCCGGTTTGGTTCCCATTCCTTTGGTCTCATCTCTTAGCTCCCCCGTGGGTTCTGGATCCCTGCCGGATCTAATCTCCCATCCGCCCGATCTGGGCAGCCTCAAACTAACAGCCTGGTTGCACCAATTCCATTAAGTGCCAGGACTCCTGGTCTTTCATCCCCGGTAAAATCCATTCTGGTGGCTTCTCTTAAAGACTCCACTGGGAAACTTTATTGCAGTAAATGGAAGCACTTTTCCATTTGGGCCTCACAGAGAAAACTAGATCCCTTTACAGCCCCGGTTCCAGCGGTGTTGGATTTCCTGTCGGGCATTTTTCAGCAAGGAGCTAGTTCCTCCACAGTGAAAGTACAATTGGCAGCTATTTTCAGTTTTCACGTTGGTGAAGACAACATTGCCTTAGCCTCCTCTAGGCTGTGTAAGGCTTTTCTTAAAGATACTTTTCTGTTACATCCACCTGTCAAGGATTCAGTGCCTCCTTGGGACCTTACTTTTGTTTTACAGGCGTTGGTGGCTCCTCCTTTCGAACCTGCAGCTTCGGTGGACTTGAAATTTTTGTCGTGGAAAACCGTTTTCCTAGTCGCCATTACATCTGCTAGGAGGGTTTCTGAGCTTCAAGTTCTGTCTGCCGTGCCTCCGTATTTGGTCTTCTACAAGGATAGGATCTCTTTCCGTACTAATCCTTCCTTCTTACCCAAAGTGGCATCTGAAGCAAACATGAACCAGTCCATTAATCTGCCCGTCTTCTTTCCTAACTTCCAAAATAAAGGTGTATACAAACTCCATTTGTTAGATGGTCATAGACAGCTTTGTTTTATCTTCATAGAACGAAGTCTTTCCGCAAGACTGACCAATTGTTTGTTTCCTTTTCCAAAACATTTATGGGAAAAGCTATTTCTAAAGTTTCTTTGGCCAGATGGCTCACTCTTTGTATTTCACATGCCTACAAAGCAAAAGGTTAATCTCCTCCTGGTATTGTTAAGGCTCACTCTACCAGGTCCATGGCAACCTGCTGCTTTTTGGTCTAGGGTGCCTTTGGATGATATTTGTGCAGCAGCAACCTGGTCCAATTCACATACCTTTATTTCCCATTACAAATTAGATCTCATGTCGAGGGGTAGAGCATCCTTTGGCTCTGCAGTGCTCAGGAATATCCTTCCATAAGGGCCTCCCAGGATCGGAGTAGCTGGGGACTCTGCCCCACAGGTTGCAGATAAAATGAAGTTAACTATTTCAGATAAAGAAGTTATGTACTCACCATAACGTTCCATCTGAGTAGTTATACTTAATTTTTCTGCAACATTCCCTCCGTCCCCCGGACCTTGTCCTGTCTTTTCAGGTTTGGTTCATTGGGCTGAGTTGCTTATGTTTTTAGTTGCAGCAAACTCGATCTGAAGGAAGATGGGAGATGGTAGGGCATTATGAGTAAGGGGAGGAGCTCGGAGCTTGGAGCAGATGCTAGAAAAAATGTTGACGGCTTGGATCCGATACGGATTCGTATACCCACAGGTTGCAGAAAAATGAAGTATAACTACTCAGATGGAAAGTTATGATGAGTACATAACTTCTTTTTTACAACTGAGTGAGGCTTACTTGACTTAGAAAACTTTTGGAAATGGTTCCATTTTCTACATTTGTGACACTGCTGACCAAATGCTAAGCACTTCTCTCTTTTAGACTCATGATTCACACCACAATTGTGACAGTTGACAATAAAGCTAGATTTGGGTTTTGCTGATTCAAGATGTTCATCGTCCATACAGCTGCAGTAATCACATATGGGTTCTCTGCCGTCAGGCGGTCCCTCGGTCGGCCGAATTCCAAAGTCTAGGTCCGGCGTCGGTTGTTGTCGCTCTCCTTCCTGACGTCAGTGCGGCAGGGGTATATAAGACACAGCCAACGCCATATTTTTCAGTCTTTTTTTGCCGCGCGGTGCCCGAAGCAGAAGCAGTTCACAAGTGACGGTCGGCCAGCTCCTGAATTTACGAAAAATTTGAAACCGAAGTCTTCATTAAAGCTAAGTACCCCGTTGGGGAAACTTTTCTTGCCTCAGACAGATGTCAGAAAAAGTTAACAATTGTATTTCTTGTGGGAAGCAAATACCGCATAAGGATTTCCATTCCCTCTGCATACCTTGTTTAGGCTCAGACCACAACGTCTCGGGCTGTCGCTTTTGCGCTACTTTCAATAAGCGCACTATTAAGCGTCGGGCGGAGTTCGCCCAACACTTTTTTGGTATAGCCTTTGATTATAAAATGTCGTCGGAGACTCAGACTACCGTTTTGTCCAAAAAAACGCAAGGACAAGGATCGACATGCGAGGTCCGCGGTCCCCACCGACACCACGCCAAAACCGGCTACACGTGGTCCGGTTCTCAGCGAGACCTATGCAGTCCCTGACTACCGACGACACTTCTTTGGCAGTGTCTCCTGTAACCGAGACCGCAGGAACCTCGGCCCATACCCAGACTACAACCACCGAAGCCACTGTGAGCATTGAGCCTCCAAATGTGGACAGGTCCACTTCCACCCATGGTGTCTTTAGACCCTCATCTTCCTTTTCAATTAAGGCCTTTACTAAGTCCAAATCAGCCAGGCATCCCAAGAGGCCTGTTGCACAGGGCCCATCTCCAGGCCCCATGCCTAAAAAGCAGATGCTTAAAATGGCTGAGGATTTAATTACTCTTATCAGGGGTTCTCAACCCCCTCCAGACAAGCGACCCAGAGTGGAGGAAGATTCTCCCTCTTCTGATCAGGGCTCCATTTTTTCAGAACATTCTGATATAGAGGAGCACTCTTACTCCCCTTTTGAAGTTTCTGATGCAGAGCAGTCCATTCCTTCTGTATCTCCTCCTGAGGATTTTTCTTTTGGAGAAACCTTGCACACCTTGAGGGAACACTTCCATTGGGAAGGCCAAGACTTTTCTGATTCCAAGAAAAGACTTAGGGAATTTCTTTTGTTACCTCAGCACAGACCTCTGGCGATACCTCCTGTCTTGGACATTCTGGATAATGTTTATTCGGAGGCTTGCCTTAATCCGGATTCCCTGCCTCCTGCCCCAGTCAAGCCTGATAGGTACTACAGAGTTCCTAGCTCTCACCAATTTCTTTACAAAGGCCATAATGCTGACCCTGAAACCATTTCTCAAGGCCCCAAGGGAATGAAGGCCTGTACTGCTAAGAATCCACTACCTTCCGAAAGAGAGTCAAGATCCTTAGAAAGGTGGGGAAAAAAGGTATATACCTCAGCCACCCTAGCCATGAAGGCCTTAAATTGTCAGTTTCATATGCTTAAATATCAGCAGTTTCTGTTATCACAATTAAGAAATAAAATGTCTCATCCTGAACAACCAGATTTGAAGGAATTGCAGGATATGGTGCATGGTGCAGAACAAGTGGGTAAACACACCTTACAATGTGGCTATGATGCCCTAGAGGCCTCAAGTAGAGCTGCTGCTACAGGATTAGTCATTCGTAGACATGCATGGCTTAGGGAGCAAATCTTGCCTGATCATGTGAAAGCTAAACTACTAGATGCTCCTTTACAAAAGGATGTACTATTTGGTACTAATGCTGAGGAGATACTACAGAAAATGGAAGAAAAAGCCAAATCTATGCAAACTGTCAAAGCTTTTCTGCAGGTTCAACCACCACGTTTTAGCAGAAATTGGCCTTCTAAAAACTGGTCCTTTCCAGCCACAGACAAGCCCCAAAGAGGTAGATACAGGTGCACAAGGGGCAGAGGACAATCACAAGGATCATATAGAGGCAGGCAATGGCAAACTCCAGCACCAAGAGGTGGCGAAGACAGTGCACAACAACACAGGAAACAAACCCAATGACTTCCTCCTTACCATGCCAAGCAAGTCTCAGCTGGCAGCACCCTTGGGAGGAAAGCTGGCATTATTTACAAGAAATTGGCATATTGTCACAACAGACAAATGGATCCTGAATGTTATAAACAGAGGCTACAGATTTAATTTTCACACTCTTCCAAAAATGAGAGGCATGCCAAACCTGCCACACAATCAAAGGGCAGAGGCACAACTACAAATTTCAAAGCTCATAGATATGAAAGCTATTCAAGAGGTACCTACTCACGAGCAAGGCCAAGGTTTTTATTCCAGGCTGTTTCTGGTACCAAGGAAAGGAACCGACTGGAGACCCATTTTGGACTTGTCCATCCTAAACACATTCTTACTCGTACCAAAATTCAAGATGCTAACATTACAGCAGCTTCTTCCCATGCTGGGCAAGGAGTTTTGGCTGGTAACATTGGACCTCAAGGAGGCATACCTGCATGTCCCATTCAGACAAAGCTGCAGACGATACCTCAGATTTCTTGCAGGTTCAATTCACTATCAATTCTCTGCATTGCCCTTTGGCTTATCTACTGCGCCCAGAGTATTCACGAAATGCCTGGCATCAGTAATTGCCTACTGCAGACTTCAAGGGGTACAAATTTACCCTTATTTGGACGACTGCCTGATCCAAGCGGACAGCAAGCACATACTTCTGGAGCATCTGGCTTATGCAACACGGTTACTGAATTCTCTGGGATACACAATCAACAAAGAGAAATCCAGGCTAACACCATCTCAGAAAATAACTTTCTTGGGTGCCAACTTGGACACAAACACCCAGATGGCCTATCTCACGCCAGAAAAACAGGGGCAACTAACTCAGTACTTCAAAATACTAGCAAATTGTACCAGGCTTACTGCAAGGAAAATCCTGCAGGCTCTGGGTTTCATGGCATCTTGCACTCTCTTAATCCCATGTGCAAAGTTGCATATGAGGAAACTTCAATGGTACCTATAAAAACCTATGGTCTCAACACAGCCACAGTTTGGAAACAATAATACCATGTTTGCAAAAGGAATTTCTATGGTGGGCCCAAGCATGTCAAACAAACACAGGTCTCCCATTCAGCAAGTCTCAAGCAAATCAAGTCATCACAACAGACGCCTCAGATTACGCCTGGGAGGCGCACATGACAGACAGGTGCATTCAGGGCAAATGGTCCCAGAAGGAAAAGCACCTTCACATCAATCAAAAAGAAATGCTAGCAGTGATAAATACAATTACAGCTTTCAAGGATCTCCTGCATCCAGGACAATTATTGATAAGAACAGACAACACCACAGTAATGTGGTACATAAACAAGGAGGAACACATTCATATACCCCCTGTGCAGACTAGCCATGACACTTTGGAACTTGGCTCTGGAATGGCAAATCGAACTTCAAGCACAGTACTTGCCAGGTTTGGAAAACACGCTGGCAGACAATCTAAGCAGAAATATGACAGATCCTCACGAATGGAAATTGCATCCTCAAGTGTTTACAAAGATAATCCAAGCGTGGGGGAGGCCAGACATAGATCTCTTCGCCTCCCACAGGAATCATCAATTGGAAAAGTTTTGTACAAGGATCTTTCATCCAAAGGCCTGGAGAGTGGACGCCCTTTCATTCAGTTGGACAGCATGGACAGTTTACGCTTTCCAACCTCTATCTCTTCTGCCCAAGGTGCTCTTGAAAGCAAGAGCAGACAGACCGAAAATGATACTGATTGCTCCAGACTGGCCAAGACAACACTGGTACCCACTCCTGAGGAGCCTAACACATACTCCGCCCTGGCACCTACCTCTAATGCCTCTTCTGCTGACTCAGCACAGCTACAAAACTCTTCACAGTCAGCTGAAAACAGTCAACCTCGCTGCATGGAAAATTCCTTAGCACCACAACAGACTCTGCTGCCCAAGGAGGTGCAGGATGTCATTTTGGAGGCCAGAAGGCCATCTACTAGAAAGGCTTACTCCGCAAAATGGAAACGGTTTTGCTCTTGGAATGAGAAAAACGGACAGGACCCTAGAAAACTGAATTTGCCTCCGGTATTACAGTATCTAGCTGAGCTGCTGAACAGTGGACTTTTTTTTTTCCTCCATAAAAATTCATGCCTCAGCCATTTCTGCAGAATTCAACACAGATCCACCCTTGTTCTCTCACTCACTATTAAGACAGGTCCTCAGAGGGGCTAAGAATATAAGACTTCCAAGGAAGCAACCAGTGCCAGCCTGGGATCTTAACTACATTCTAGAAAAATTAACATTGCCTCCTTTTGAACCAGCTGCCTCAACAGATTTGCAATATTTGACCTGGAAAACAGCTTTCCTTCTGGCCATTACCTCAGCTCGTAGGGTTTCGGAACTACAAGCCCTCATGGCTGTGCAGCCCTTTCTCATCTTCCATCAGGACAGGGTTTCCCTTGGAACCAACCTGTCATTTATGCCTAAAGTGGTATCCAGGGTAGCTTTAAACCAAGCCATTCACTTACCTACCTTTTACACCAATCCTCAAAACAAAGGGGAAAGGCTGTTACATTCCTTAGCCATCCATAGGCAGCTGCGTTACTACTTGGACAGAACAAAGCCTTTCAGGAAATCAGAACAACTTTTTGTGTCCTTTGCTGTAGGGGCTCAAGGGAAGCCAGTTACCAAACAGACAATTTCAAAATGGATAGGCCACTGCATACGGTTTTGTTACTCCTATCATGGAAAGTATGTGCCTACAGGCATCAGATCCCACTCCACCAGGGCCACAGCTACCTCTACAGCCTTCCTCAGAGGAGTTCCTACCAAAAAAATGTTGGAGGCAGCCACTTGGAGTTCAGTGCATACCTTCACAAAACACTACCATCTGCCTTTATACTCCTAAACTAGAGCAGGCTTTGCCACTGCTGTGTTGCAGGGCATTCTGGCTCAACCCAGTTCCACCTAGTGCCTACCACCCTGTGCGTAGCTTTGGGATTCTACCCATATGTGATTACTGCAGCTGTATGCACGATGAACATAGTACAGTTTTGTACCTACCATAAATGTAGATGTTCGAGTGCTAATACAGCTGCAGTACAGGTTTCCCTCCCTCCTTCCCCTCTTGGTAAAGGCATAGACCCTAACCCCTCTTCATACAACCTCATTGGGTTATCCTTCTATGGTATTTTTGCTGGGAACTACTGATTTTTGATTATATTGTATTGCATGTATATAAATATAATTTATGTATTGCCTTCCTTCTGGGGGCACCTGACATCTGGGGCAAGAAAGACTGAAGAATATGGTGTCGGCTGTGTCTTGTATACCCCTGCCGCACTGATGTCAGGAAGGAGAGCGACAACAACCGACGCCGGACCTAGACTTTGGAATTCGGCCGACGAAGGGACCGCCTGACAGCAGAGAACCCATATGTGATTACTGCAGCTGTATTAGCACTCAAACATCTACATTTATGGTAGGTACAAAACTGTACTTTTGTGTTGCAGTGAGCTGGCATTGAAGCTTGCACTTTTCCTGGAACTTTCTAGAAAACCTTGTGGCTTCTTTGGAACTCCTGTAGTCACCACGTGCTTAGGCCTGTTATTTGTCACGTATTGCATACTGTCTACATGTGCTCTGGAGCCAACTGAACCCATGCTTTTGTCACTCACAAGCAATACTAGTATGTTTTTCTGTCACCTCATGGATTTGATAAACCTCTATGGCTTTGCTCAATGTTAAATCACTGTCACAAAGTAAAATATTTTTCACAGCAGCACTATTAATACCACATACAAGCATCTCCTTTATCACCTCATATTTTAGATCACCAAACAGACATGTCTTAACTCTGTTTCTCTAGTCAGTTATATAAGCTGCAAATGTTTCCCCTGGTTTCTAATCTGTTGTGTGAAACAAATGGCTCTCTAAAGTAACATTCATCTGGGGGTTGCACATTTCTCTAAACTTACGCTTCAAGCACTAGGTCTTCCCTTGATTCAGCTTGTACAACAATATGGTGATCTGCACCTTCTCCTTCATACACTGCTGGTGCATACGCAAATGAACACTTTCTATGGACTCTGACCCTGCTAGGTTTAGCAAAATGAATGCCCTGGTGCATGCATCTCTGTCTGCATAAGCTGCTTGTATGAAAATATCGTACTCTTGCTCAGATATTCTCCAGTTCTCTGCAATATTCTGATCAAGCAGAAGTAATTAGGGTTTTCGAAATCTGTCTGCCATATTAACACATACCAGCGAGGGTTTTCTTTTCTTTTTTTTTTTTTGCAAATAAGCATGAATATACACACACATAATTTGTCCAATGCCCGTGGTCTGAACTTATATTCTTGTTGAACTTATTAGAATTATGTGAATGAATGAACTTGTACTCTCGAATAACTGGACTTTGCAAAATAAACTTCTTGGGCTTTTTAATGCTGTCGAAATATCGGTAAAGGCAGAAATGCTAAAGTCATGCACTATCACTTGTTAAAGTAGTCACTTTAAGAAACATTCGAGAACTTTACAATGTAACTGAATAACTCACAAGCACTATAATCTTATAATGTCATCTTTTTGCAAGAAAACACCTATCGGTGTAAGAATGTCAACCAACTGCACAATGCAAATAAATCTAACATCTGTTATCCAAAACTCAATAACTTTCGAAGTTAAGTGCATACAGCGCACTGAAATGCCCCCCAAAAGGCGGTACCTTGCTAGGCAACTCTTTACATTACAAGAAACACTCTTTAATGGTGACACTTTGTGAGTAAACACGCCCAGCACAATAACTTTTTTGAAATCTATATACTTTGACTGGATTGCATGAAATAGTTGTACTTTGCAAATAATGAACTCTGCAAAGTGCATGCACAGTAATAAGCACACACTGTAAGCCCTTTTATGCACACTGACATACTTCGAATAATTTTAGTTACACCCTTGATACAATATGAAGTCGTAGTTATGCCCAAACATAGCACTTTTCCCAAACACATGCAGTCGCATTGATTTATTTTGCTTAATGTGCCCTTTTCTTTTCTTGTAATCGTTTTGCTCGTTTAAGCCCTTTTCATGCCCAACTTACTTTTCTTGTGCTCGTTTTACTCCCAACATGCCCAACTTTGCCTCAAAAACACTTGTTTTGCTTTAAACATACTCATTTTGCTTTACAGTTAATCGTTTCATTAAATACTTTTAAACATTTTCTTCAGTTAACAAACTTTTTGTACTTTCCGCTTGCATGATAATGTGGTTTGTGCCCTTGTAATGCCCCTTTATTGTCTTTCGCATCAAGTAAATTCATTTTATTTCTCATTACCTTTGATTCTTTCTGGCTGTTTGTGCTCTTTTCTCTCGGTTTTACCTTCACTGTCATCTTTGCATCTCATGGCTCAATATTCTTCTCTCTCCCTTCCCAGTTTTGACACCATGTTGCTTTCATGTTAGGACATGAAGAAATGAATCTTCGTGGGTGCGGTTCAAACAGCTTTATTATATACAAACACATTACTATTGTTGACTATAGACTGTAACTTGTATACAATTAATGACTATGATCATGTATGCTCACTCCCTAGCTGATCTTTCAAAACGCCACTAAGGTTGTGCATGTGTGCAGGTTATATACGTGCACATACAGCTTCACATGCTTCTTAAAGATACAACCACACACAATTTACACTCATCTACACGTACTGTGCACATATGAGTGTATCTGTTTCCTATTACCACCTTTGGTCTGATCCAGAACCATGTGTGTCGTCTTCAGGATGGCATGCTTTCCTGAGGTGCTTGTTGTGATAGTTTGCACCTATGTTGCCATTAGGGCAAGATTCTTCAGCAGTTCCTCAGTATACTCTTGGTACATGTGGATCAGTACATCTGTTTCCCAGTGTCACCTTGGGGCCAATCCTGTACCATGCGTGTCTTCTAAAGATTGCATGCTTTCCTGAGGTGTTTGGTGTGATAGACTGCACCTGTGTTGCCATTAGGGCCCCATCTGGACTAGCAGAAGCAGTACCGGTACAGAAAGAGCTACCAAGACATCAGCTGCCAAGTAGTGTATGCTGCATAGTGGGTGCATCACCAACATATCAGTCCAGCATCCTGGCAGTGCCCATAATTCCCATGTTTGGCACACAAGCTTATTATACCAACTCTTCATGCATGGTAAGATTCTTCATGGTCATGTAGTTGGCAACTGCAAATTATGTTACTGTTTCTAGCCATAGCAATATATGTATTTGTATGGTGAAATAGGTAGTATTGAGTAATCATCCCCTTTTTTGCTGTGTCCCCTCCCACTTGTGATTTCCAGGTGACACACACAGCCTTCTCAAACTTCGGCTAATGACACCAGTAAGTAATTGCCAGGGAGCGCTTCAGCACTACCCTTTCCCAGACTGTGATAATCATTGAGCAAGTATGTTCTGCTGAAAAAAACATTTATGTTGCCAGGGCAAGCCCAAGGGTGCCATAAGTTAAGATCCTGCTACTGCTTGCAGGAGGTTTACCACCTGCTGCATTCTGTACAACATGATCATGCATCAGTCTGGTGTACAACTGCCACAGCCAGTCATGCATATTGGTAGTGTAGTTCCCTCTAATGTACCTTGTTAAGACAAAATGTTTTAAAACATACTGTTTTGTCTCTTTCTCCCATCTAGCAAGATGAATATGCTGTTTACTGAAGTGTTGGTAAGAAAAAGGTCATTGAACCATGTTTATTAAAGATGGGCTTTATCTATGATAGATGTAATTTGCTTATGAAGTTGAATAACATCTGTTTTCTATACTTCTGAATAAAGAAAGCTAACTGCAATTAAATGAAAGCTTGGTAAAAGAACGCACGGCTGAGTAAGAGTTAATTTACTGAGGCAAGCTGTGTCCTGGAAAATTCCAGCTACCACTGTTGAACTAAGTATTCTGTACCTTTTTGAACATTCTGTACAAACTGTGGTTTTGAGGTAAACATTCTACACTAGCTGTGGTTTTGAGGTAAAACATTTCTTTTCTGAGGTGATTTGTGATCCTAGATGTTTTTCATAGCCAACTGTCAGAAATGTAACAAAAGCTATTTTGGCTAGTAACAGGAAAGTATAAAAGTTGATGTCAGTAAACAAGCTGATCAGATTGAGATCATCTTGGCCAACATGTTGCTGTAATCTGGTTAGCAGTTAAAGGAAATTTTCATCACCTGAGGTAGATGTGACTCGCTTGAATTTTTCTTCTGACATTTTGGTCCTTCGGACCGGAAACCTCTACGAAGATACGGATCAGACCGACAGAGAGACCGAAAAACCTGTGTAGGTGAGGGTTTGATTCCCTCGACGGAAAGCCCTCCGACTGATTTGTTGTTGGAAAGGGGCTGGCCGCTCTCTGATCCCTATCTGAGGGACGGTTTCCGAACCAAAAAGGGGAAATGGAGTCTCATCTGGTTCAGGTAGGATGAAAACAATTTTCTTTTAATTTAATTTAACCTTGTCAGCAGGGGTTTTATTTTTAGTTAAGGGTGGGTAGGAATAATTGTTAAGATTATTTTGTTAGGATTACCTGTTGTTTTGTTAGGATCCCCGTTAAGATAGCCCCATTTTGTAATAAGCCCTGTAAAAATAATTTTGATGCAGTCCTAAAATATACAGTCCTAAAATAAGAAATCTAGGAAAACATGGGATGTTATGTGATCCTATCTCGCCAACATTCTGACTGATGGGTTCGGAGCCGATCCCTCGGCTCCGGCTTCGTACTTATGCCAAAGTCTCTTATTGGCTGAGCTTACTATATCCCAGGATGCACCACTACCAGTCCCCAGATCTCGTTTGCGCTAATCTGCGAAAGTGGTCTCGAGCTGGCTGAGCTAAGTAGTAATTTTACTAACTTTTCTGTCAGGAATTTCTTGTTCTGTTCACAAAAGCTGTTTTAACTATTCTTCACTTTTGTGTGTGTTTGGAGTTGGTTAAAGACTTGTTGTGTGATTGGGTTGAGTTTGGTAGGCCTCCTTCATCTTAGGGCCTTCCAGGTCAGTCAACCTCCTAAAACTTACAGGGTTTCAAAATACCCTTGTTATTTGCAAAGATAACTGTAACCTATTATTAGGTAGTGTTAAACAGAAAGTCAGTTGTATTTTTCTGTCAAAATCACTTTTCCATAATGTCTCAAAATCCTAGGCCTTCGGCTTTAAAAATGCACCAAATGCAGTTTTAAAATGTCCATCACAGACGATCACTCGCTCTGTGTGTATTGTTTGGGCAAAACACTTACAGGAGTCATGCAGCGTGTGTCACGCTTTTTCCTTAAGGGTCCTCCAGGAGAGGAAAAATAAATTAATTCTTAAGGGTTAATTAAACCTTCTTTTGAAGAAGCCTTGGCATCCTCTCCTTCTCGGCTAAAAAGAAAAGGCGTCGGTTCACCAGTCCGTCGGATCCGACCGCCAAGAGACATAGGCAGGCCTCTCGGCTCCAAGGACTTGGGAGCCGAGGATGGAACGGTCTGCCTCGATGCCACCAGTCTCGACTCCTCTGGCTTCGGCGATGGCTGGGGCATCGAGAGGCGGTCACCTTCGGCTCCACTGATCTCGGAGCGAAGGGTCGCCAGGCCTCCTCGGCGCGAAGTCCACCTCGCACCGATGGAATCTAGTGTGTATTCCTTGCCGATAGTCATCGAGTTGCCTCGGCGGTCCCCTAGCCCTTTGGGGCCGTTGGAGAGGCCGCTCAACCCGTTCAGTTTCCTCTCTCTTCGAGGATGTCGGATTCAGATATAGACAGGGTGCTCCAAAGACTATTCCAGTCCCCAGTCTTCCAAAATTTGTTTCGGTTCCGACCCAGTTGGCTTCGCCGATAGCCCAAGCCCACCCATTGCCATTCCTCCTCCGACTGCTTGGCTCCGTGGAGCAGGTGCTGTTGGAGCCGGTGGAGATCTTAGGGTCGGCTCCGACCCTTACTCCAACCGGCCTTCGGGTCCGAGTTTGGTACACGGACTTCTTCGGCTGGACCCGGGGTGATGTTTGGGACCGATGCTTTCGGTTCCGAGCCTCCTCTCGGTGCGGACTTCCGTCGGCTATCATGGGACCGGACACTCCCAGGATTCTGGGGTCCGGCTTTCAGAGCCATGAGGAGTGCCTTGGCCAAGTCTTATTCGCCATCTCTCCGGCTTTACCGGCACCTTCCTGGGCGTGGAGACTGGGGTCTTTGGCAGTTCCCCTGTCCGTCAGCGGAGCCCCTGGGCCTGAGGTTACCCCATTGGGGTTCCCTCCTCCTGAGGGTTCTTGAGTTGTCTTCGGAGGAACCCCAAGGAAGAGATCGTGCAAGAGGAAGCACGTGGACTCCCAGTCTATTACATCGGACACTGATCTGGATGATGCAGAGGGTCCCAGAGTGCCTCGGATGATGTCTCATTTGCAGACATCTTAGAGATCCTCAAACAACGAGGCGGCTGGATATCCAAAGCCCCTCTGCTGATGAGTCAGTGCTCCTCAAGGCCTTTGGGGCTCAGCCCTCCTCCTCCTGGGTGTCTCCGCCCGACGAGCTTCTGGATTTAGTTTGTCGGGCGTGGAACATCCAGATACCGTGGAACCAGTCCTTCTCGTCCAAATAAATTTTGTCTGCTCCCCGAGAAGGAGTTCCTCACTAAAGGCGTGGCTGTAGATGCCATGGTGGTGGCATCTGCTACACAACAGGCGTGGCAGAGGCTTCAGCGTCCGTCCATCCTCCTAATAAGGAGTCTAGGAGCATGGACAGGTCCTGACTTCAGCGGCCTTTACTTTAAGGTCTCTGAATTATTTGGCACATTTTACCAGGCTTCAGAGGGATCTGGTCAAGGAGTTGTCAGATTCCTCTCGGGTAACCTACCTGAGCAGATAGCCCAGTCGGTTAGCTCTCAGTTGGCTATCCTTACGTCAATTTCTAACTCGTCCATGAGGCTCATTTCCTATAGGCACAGGCGTGGCTCACGGAGACAAGCCTGGCTCCACTTGTGTCAGTTTGCGGAGGCCTTCAAGTCTTCCTTCGCCCATTTGATGGGTCCTCTTTGTTTGGACCGGTTAAAGACACCCTTACCGCTGTGAGCAAGAGGGAAAAACTTTATCTGCCGTAGGTGCCCGTTATTCCACTCCCTTCGGCCTTACCCAAGGCTAAAGGAGGAAGATGTGGTTCCAAATCTCAAGTTTTTCCCCAACAGCAGGAAGATTCCCTTCCAGAGGCAGAGGGGGAAATTTTTCTGGGAGACGCTCCCAGAGGCGGCAGAGGGCCCCGCAATTCTGGAGACCGCGAGTCCTTTCGTGGCTCTTCAGCCTCCCACACATCATGAGGGATTGCCCGGCTGTGCTGCTCCGGAGCCAAGCACCTAAAAGCCTGGGAGTCAATCACTCAGGACAGATGGGTGCCGGATCATTGCCGGAGGTTACACCATCCCATTCACATACTCACCCCCACCGTCCAAAAAAATCCCGGACCCACCACCCAGTCAAAGGGAAATGGCAGCCAGAAGCTTTAAAGCTGCTAGAAAAGGAGTCATCCAACCGGTCCCCACAGACCAGATCGGATCAGGAAATTACTCCAGGTTCTTTTAGTGCCAAAGACAGGGGACCTGAGACCAATATTGGATCTCAGCAGACTGAACCAATCCCACGAAATCCAAATTCGAATGGTCACGTTACAATCCATTCTCCCATTGTTGGAAAAGGATGTTTGGATGTGCTCCATAGACCTCAAGGCCTATTATCACATACCGATACATCAGGCGTCCAGGAGGTATCTGCGCTTCAGCCTGGGAGTCAGTCATTACCAATTTTGTGCTCTGCCCTTTGGTCTCACCACAGCCCCAGGGTGTTCACCAAGTGTTTGGCAGTAGTGACGGCTCACCTGAGAAGTCTTGGATTCCAAGTGTTTCCCTATCTGGACGACTGGCTCCTGACTGCCACCACCAGGCATCTACTAATGGATAACGTCAAAGCCACCATCTGTCTGGGTGCTACCCTGGGGATTACATTCAATTGGTCAAAGTCTGTCTTGCTGCCCTCTCAGCGCATAACGTTCATAGGGGCAGAGATAGACTCAAAATTGATGCGTCTTTCTTCCTGCGAAAGGATCCAAACTTTACAGGGCCAAGTTCAAGCTCTGATCTCGAGATCCAAAGCCCCAGCCAGGATGGTTCTACAAGTTTTAGGTTCAATGTCTGCCACGGTTCTTTTAGTTCCTCTGGCAAGATTGCACATGAGGATTCTTCAGTGGCTATTGTCAACTCAATGGTCCTTTCAGGATCTTCCCTCAATCATCACATCATGATTACGGAAACATGCAAACAGGACCTTCGCTGGTGGCTTCAGACATCCAATCTAAATCAAGGAAGCCCTTTGTTATTCCTCTCCAGTGGTTACCCTGACGCCAGATGCCTCCCACATAGGGTCGGCGGGGGCATTGCCTGGGGAGGTTCGTTCAGGGCTCCTGCCTTCCAGGCAAGCTCTTCTCCACATCAATGTGTTGGAGATGAGGGCTGTACTTCTATCCCTACAGGCCTTACACGGTTTCTTCCTCAGGGCATCATCGCCATCCACACAGACAACATGTCGGTGGTCTGGTACCTGAACAAACAAGGAGGGACCAGATCTGCAGAGGCCATGAGGGTGTGGGAATGGGCTGTAGCTACCAACCGCTTCTTGGTAGCGACCCACATTCGAAATCAAATATATTGGCGGACAAATTGAGCAGGACAATTCTCTCTCCTCACGAGTGGTCCCTAAACAAACAGTAGCAGCTCAGGTTTTCAGGAGATGGGGGCGCCGTGCTGCAACCTTTTCGCACTCCACTGAACACCAAGTGCAAAAGGTTTTCTCCTTGACTCCACATCAGGAGTACCAGCTATGGATGCTCTAGCACAACCTTGGCCAACAGGGCTTATGCCTTTCCTCCGATTCCACTTCTCTCCAAAGTCATTCAAAAGCTTCCCAATTGGGGTCCGCAATGATACTGATTGCCCCATACTGGCCTCGTCAGGTATGGTTTCCTTACCTGAAGAAACATGCGTGGACGGTCCGTGGACTTTAGACCTAATTCGGACCTGCTAATTCATCAGTCGGGACAACAGCATCAGTCCCTTCATCTTTGAAGTTGACAGCTTGGCTCCTCCACTTCCGACTTTAGTCAGAAGTCACACATTAGTTGTTCACATTTTATCTTAACCCACCACTAACAAATTGTACCTCAGTAAGTGGAAGAGGTTTGCTATCTGGGCTCAACTCAAGGGCTTAGACCCTATCACTGCTCCTATCCCAGAGGTTTTGAAATTTTTAACATCCCTATTTAATCAGGGATCTTCTGTCTCTACTATTAAAGTCCAACTAGCGGCAATCTCTAAATTTCACGAGAGTCCATGGATCCTCCATTGATGAGCTGCAGACTGTGCAAAACATTCATTAAAGGTGCGGGTCTGTTGAGACCCCAGTTTATCATCCTCCGTGGGATCTAGATTTAGTGCTTGTGCATTGACATCTTCCCGTTCGAACCGGCTGCTACATGTGAGTTAAAATATCTGTCTTGGAAAACTGCTTTCTTAGTTGCAATTACTTCTGCAAGAAGAGTTTCAGAGCTTCAAGCCCTGTCCATTAAACCACCGTACTTAATTTTCCACAAGGACAGAGTATCTCTTAGGCCTAATCCATCCTTTGTCCCTAAGGTCTGTTCTAATCTTTGTCTCCAACAGTCTCTAGAGCTACCAGTTTTCTTCCCAAATTTCTCCAATGAAGCAGAATATACTTTCCATAAATTGGATGTTCACAGGCAATTACGCTTCTATTTAGACAGGACTCAGCAACTTCGTAAGTCAGACCAGTTGTTTGTGTCCTTCTCAGATAATAAATTGGGTCGAACCATCACAAAAGCTACTATTTCCAAATGGATTAGAGATTGCATAACTCAGGCTTATTCTTCTTCGTATAAGCAACTTACAACATCTATTAAAGCTCATTCTACCAGAGCTATGGCTACTTCTATAGCTTTTCATTCCAAGCTCGCTATATCGAGATTTGTGCTCTACTTGGTCCAATCCGCACACTTTCATTTCCCACTACAAATTGGATGTGGCATCTAAAGGGCGAGCATCATTTGGTTCCACGGTACTCAGGAGTGTTTTCCAGTGAGCCACCCAGGATTCAGGTGCTAGGGACGCTGTCCCATCAGTCAGAATGTAGGCGAGATAGGATCACATAACATCTTTTAGTTATGTACTCACCATAACTTCAGATGTTTGGGATCCATCTACCCTCCTTCCCCTGCCTTGGAGATCAGAAGAGATTGAACGGTTTTGAGTTCTACTGTTTTATCTTGTTTCATCTGACGATGTTATATAAGCAGGGCGTGCATGTGTGCATGTATGCGGATAAACTAGATCTGGGGGACTGGTAGTGGTGCATCCTGGGATATAGTAAGCTCAGCCAATAAGAGACTTCGCTCTTTGGCATAAGCGTGCCGAGTCGGAGCCGAGGGATCGGCTCCGAACCCATCAGTCAGAATGTAGGCGAGATGGATCCCAAACATCTGACGTTATGGTGAGTACATAACTAAAAGTTCAAGTTGCTGCAAGTGTGAGAGTGATGCCTGTTTAAATGTTGATGCTAAGTATATGAAAAGTTTAAACAAAAATAATGTTAAATTTTTGAGAAAGTGGAAGTTGAAATATGATTTTGATGGTACACTGAATAAGAATGCCTGTGCAAAACTGGTTAGAGATTTGAAAAGAGATGCAGGAACTAGAACTAAAAAGCAAAGACAATTGGGATTTCTCCAAGCACAAAAATGGTTAGAAGAAGCAAATAAACGAGCTATAAAAGAAAAACAGTGTCAGGAAAAAGAGAAAATAAATCAAAAGGGATCACTGGTGCCAAGTGGAAAAGTAGCTTTATTTTTAGATAAAGGAGGATGAGCACACAGTTTGTGCAGTACAAAGGCAGGCAACCGCCCCACCGTATGGTGAAATTGCTGCTGCCATACCGGGGGAACCTCCTCAATATCAGTCTGAAGATGTGGGATCTGTACAGCAGGGTGGGTTATTAGCTGCTCAAGGAAATGTGACCCCTCCAATTTACCCACAAATTCCCAAAAGTACCTAAAGTTGCTTTGCAACAGGTAGACCAACCTATGCAGTTAAGGTCAGGACCAGCAGGGCAAAGACGTAGGGCTATTAAACTTTCTGACCATTCAGAAGCTCTTCCCTTAATACAAGTTGCAAACCCACAAGCAGGAGATGTTGGACAAGAACCAACTATTTTAGTTGATTGTCCCTGGGCTAGAGAGGATATAAAACGAGCTACGGATGGTATTCCTCACCCCAAGGTTAATTTTCAAAAGTTTTCTGAGGACATAGTTGGTATGCGTTTGTTATCATTTAAATGGTTTACAAGTAGAACAAGTAGTGCAACAAATCTTAGGTCCAGATTGGCACTTAGTTTGTGGTACTTGGACATGTAAGGCAGATGACGGCACTACATTAAAGCATAATTCTGGGGTGTTAGATACGCGAGTCACTGATCTGTTAGAGAATTTCTGATAAGTGGCATCCAAGAGCAGATTGGACAGTAATAAATCAGTGCCTCCAAAATGATGAATCTGTAAATCATTATATTGTAAGACTGACAGAAGTGTTCGATAACCATTGTGGAATGATGATTCCGCAGAATCAGACTAATGATAGTCCGTATGAACAGCAATTGAAAAATGCTTTCCTTAAAGGTTGTAAGGCTCCGATAAGTAGTTTTATTACTAAGCACATGGTAGATCACAGAACATGTAGACTGCAACCTTTGTTTGAATATGCACGGCATGATGAGCGACATTTTAATCTAAAAAAGAAAAAGTACAAGTGTTGGCAGTAGGGGATGATGGTGGTATATTCTTAGTACAGGACCAAAGGGGGCAAGGACGCCGTGGTGGCGTAAAAAAAATGTGGGGGCCCGCAATGGGACACGTTAAATGAACCGGGTGGATATTCAGCCTATAGAGAAAGGTTAAAATGTGGAGAATTTTTAAATGCGGTAGACGTGGGCACTTCGCTGCCGACTGTGAAGAGTGGCAACATCCCCCACAGCTTACGAACAAGGGCTCCACATGACTATATGATAGTAAAGAAAAGCGCCATCTTCATTATGGGGATAGTGAAGAGGCAGACACTCTCTACGATGAATGTCAGAACACTCTAATGGAAGGGCGGGATTGTGACTGTGAAGTCATAAACCTGGCAAATTTGGGTATTGCTATGCATCTAGATCAGAAACCCATGATAGAGTTTTTGGTTGAGGGACAAAAAGTGGAGTTTTTATGTGATTCAGGTGCATCGCGTACACTTTTGGGTCCAGCGGTTCTGCCTCCGAACTGCGAAACAAATGAGTTTGTCTTTGTAAAAGCGTCAAACGGGAAAATTTATAAGGAACCACTGTCTCATCCTCTACTGTTCACAGATCCGCAAACAAACCAAACCGTTAGGTGTAGGGTAATTATATCAAAAGTTTGTCCAGTTAATTTGCTGGGAAGAGATTTGATGCATGTGTTTGGAATAGAGGCAATTCCCACACCTAAGGGTATTGAGGCAAAAAGGTTAGCGGATGGCTTAGTAGTACAGGGAGTACAAGACTTGATTTACTGGTATAGCCTAGACTTGATTTCAGATGGCCCGAGGAAGGTTGATACAGAGTTGATCAATCTAGCTCTAAGTAAATCTAGGAGCGGGTCACCGCAGGTTGCGGCGCACTTGCATTGTACAATGTTCTTTAAGGCCCTTGGTCCGGATAAAGAATTTGAAAAAGAATTCTTTAAGCACAAGTGTGCAAGGATAATTTTGAATGATATGTTTTGGGATACGCAAGGTAATACAGTAGTAACCTGTACTTTGACTAAGGAAATGAGTTCTTTATATCGCTCAAGTTATAGACCGCATGTTTGTTACTAAAGCAGTGGGGACACATTGGGTAGATTTGGCGAAAAACGTAACTATTTGGGACACAATGTCTGAAAGTCAGTTAAAAGATCAACAGATCCAGGTACAAAGATTAAATTGGGTGACTTGGGCATGACCAAGCGTGCACTTCAGGGATGACAAAGTAGAAGTGGCATGACAAATCCTCCTAACTCAAGAGGAAGATAGTGTGTTAAGTGCCTTACCTGTAGATTTATGGTCAAAAGGTAAAGGGGATGTGGGACTGATGAAAACAGCAGGTGAAGTTTGTACAACTCCAAAGTCAGGTTTTAGACCTCATAAGCACCAATACCCGTTAGGTAAACAAGCGGAGGAAGGAATTAAGCCAGTTATCGAGCAGCTAAAACGGGTAGGAATTCTTGTTGAATGCCCACATTCACCCTGCAATACTCCGTTGTTTCCTGTAAAGAAACCGGATGGGTCATGGAGGTTGGTTCAGGATTTACAAGCAGTTAATTCAGCTGTGATCCCAAGAGCACCAGTGGTCCCTGACCCCTATATATTACTTAATGATTTACTACCTCAGCACAGATATTTTTCTGTCATAGATATAAGCAATGCCTTTTTCTCCATACCACTACACAAGGAGAGTAGATTTTGGTTTGCATTCACTTTCCAAGGTAAAAGATACACATACACCAGATTGCCACAGGGTTATTGTGAGAGTCCGACAATATTCGCACAAGAAATGGCTGCGAATTTAGCTCAGTTTGTTCCCCCAGAGGGAAGCCAGGTCCTGTTGTAAGTAGATGATATTTTATTGGCCTCACCCACGCAGGAAAGTTGTAAAAAGGATACCCTAGCCCTTCTTAGTTTTTTAGCTGAGCAAGGACACAAGGTAAATAAAGAGAAGTTACAATTGTGGAAAGCACAAGTAAAGTACTTGGGTTATTTAGTCTCGCAGGAAGGTAGACAATTGGAAAATAAAAGAAAACAAGCAATTCTTGAAGCACCTATGCCTACGACTAAGCGGGAGATGTCGTTTTTAGGTGTGACTAATTTTTGTAGAAGTTGGATTCCTAATTATGCTGAAGAAGTAGGGCCATTGACCGCACTGATCTATGACACTCTCATGGCAGCTAAAAGTAATATACAGTGGACAGATAAGGCAATACAAGCATTTAATAGAATTAAGCAATTGATAGCAGGATCCTATGTTTTGGGTTTTCCGAACTATTCTAAGCAGTTTGTACAAATGGTTGATTGTAAGGGAGGATATATGACTTCGGTTCTGGTACAAGTACATGGGGATAAACAGAGACCGATAGCTTTTTATTCCTCCAGATTAGATCCTGTTGCAAGGGCATTGCCGCATTGTGTTCAAGCTGTAGTGGCAGCCGCCATGGCAGTGCAAGCCTCAGCATCATTAGTTTTGTTCCACCCATTAAAATTGCGAGTTCCACATTCAGTAGCTACTATACTTTTGCAAGATAAGATAACCTTTTTATCTCCTAGTCGACATTTGTCATGTATGACAGTGCTGCTGACACAGCCACATATGACCATAGAAAGATGTACTACTCTTAATCCGACTCCAGAAGAAGGTACTCCACACGTTTGTTTAGAGAGCATTCATAACAAAGTACTTCCCCAACCATATTTAACGGATATTCCGTTGGTAGATTCTGATCTTGTTTTGTTTGTAGATGGATCAGCAAAGAAAGACACTGTAGGAAAAACACTAGTAGGGTATGCTGTCACCACAGATACTGAAGTTTTGGAAGCAAAAGGATTGTCAGATATTTATTCTGCCCAAGCAGCTGAGTTAGTGGCTTTGACTCGAGCTTGTACCTTAGGGGAGGGTAAAAAAGTGACAATTTATACAGATAGTCAGTATGCTTTCTCCACTGTGCATGTTTTCGCTCAACAATGGAAGAATAGAGGAATGGTTACTGCGACAGGCAAACCAATAAATCACAGAGATTTAATTTTACAGTTGTTAGATGCAGTGCAATTACCACTTCAGATAGCGATATGTAAATGTTCTGCACACACTAACAAAAAAGATCCTGTCTCCAGGGGAAATGCCTTTGCTGATATGGCTGCAAAAAAGGCAGCTCAAGAAAATGATTTGCTTTTACATGACAATGATTTAGAGCCCGGACACCTCTTAGACTTAGAGACACTAAAAGTAATGCAAACATTGACAACACAGAAGGAAAAATGTCGTTGGGTGAAATATGGTATTACTCAACAGGATGGGTTGTATAGGGCATCAGATGGCAAAATGGTATTATGCTGCATTGGTTAGCCATGGACCTGCCCATGTAGGAGTACAGACAAAGGTTCAAATAGTGTCTAAGGTGTTTTGGTGTAAAGGATTTTCAACTTATGCAAAGCAATTCTGTTTACCTTGTTTATTATGTGCAAAGTATCATGCTCAGGGGGGAGTTGAGAAATCTCAGCAGGCATTCCCTACCCCTCCATATCCATTCCACACACTCTGTATGGACTTTATTGAGTTAACACCTTCAGAGGGAAAAAGGTTTTGTCTAGTCATAATTGATGCTTTTTCTAAGTGGGTAGAAGCTTTTCCAGTAAAACATCCTGATGCACACACAGTAGCTAAGCTTTTAACAACAGAAATAATTCCCCGATTTGGTTTACCAAGACGCACTTATAGTGATAATGGGTATCATTTTGTTAACCAGATTGTTCAGAAGTTGGGTCAAGTGTTTCAAATTGATCTCAAGTACCATTGTGCTTACCATCCGCAGTCAGCTGGACTGGTGGAGAGACGCAATGGTGTCCTGAAGAGTAAACTCCGCAAACTGATGGCAGAAACGCATAGATCCTGGACTGTGTGCCTTCCATTGGCACTCCTGTACATGCGAATCTCACCCTCCTACAAAGGACTTGCACCATTTGAACTTTTGTTTGGGAGACCATATTATGTCCCGCAGTGGCAAGGATTGTTGCCAGCGGAACGTGAGGGGGGTGAGGATCTGGCGGATTATATGAAGAAGCTGCTAAATGTCAAGTCTCTTGTAACCAATGACTACTTTGCAGATTCCAGAGGTGAAGCCTTGTTAAGTGTGGCACCCGGGGGACTGGGTGTGGATCCGAATTGTGAAGAGAAAGAACTGGTCATCCACCAGGTGGGAAGGCCCATATCAAGTACTTATCTCAACACCTACGGCTGTAAAGATTGCAGAGAGGACTTTGTGGATTCATATCACCCACTGTAAAAAACTTAACTTTTCCTTCTACCGTTGATGTTGGTCACACTCCAGCGGACCTCTGAACGCAAAGTCTGACTACAAAGGAAGGATGGCCATGTTCAACTGGTACTTGAACTGTTACGTGATGATGATTTTGGTGGTGAAAGTAAATATGTCCATACGAGAAGGAACAGTTGTGAAAGAAAAAGTAATGGTGGTGCTGCAGGCGCAAACAGGTGTTACTACTGTGTTTAAGGTGAAACTTTGTGAAGGAATTTTGGACTGTTCTAAATGGAAAAATAATGATTTCCTGACTCGTGCAAAATACTTGTGCAATAGAGACTGTACGTCCTGGTCAAATATTTGGTGGTCAACAGATGTGAATGGATGGGAAACAAGTGGTGCAGTGATACCGGAGAAAGATAAAAGCAGGCAACAAAGAATATAAATTGCGCATTTCCAAGGTACTGAAGTAATTACTATAGCCATCGTGTCACCACAAGAAAGTGATTCAGGAGTTTATGGAATCGGAGTGTCTCTTCCAATTGGAACTGATCCTTTGGGGACCCTCCAACGTAAAGTGCAAAGCCTTAAAAATGCTACAAGTAAAGCAGATTTTGTCTTCACAGAAGAACAATTGTTACTCGAGACGGGATTCGTACACCGTAACGAATGGTTATCTTTGGTTAGATATAGTACCCGAGAGGCACATGGTGAGAACTGTGATGTCCTTCAAGGATGCATCTGCAGTCATAACATATGGGTTGTCCTGCCTCAGGCAGCCCTTCGGTCGGCCAGATTCCAAAGTCTGGGTCTGGCCTCGGCTGATGTCGCACTTTCCCCGACGTCAGAGCTTCTGGGGTATAAAGGCATCAGCCGACACCATTTTCCCCAGTCTTTCTTGCCGCGCGGTGCCCGAAGCAGAAGCTGTTCGCAAGTACCGGTCGGTCAGATCCAGAGATTTCAGCAACCGAAGACTTCGAAAAAAGCTAAGTACCCCGTTGGGGACTCTTTCTTGCCTCAGCCGATGTCAGACAAAGTAAATAATTGTTTAACTTGTGGGAAACAAATACCTCATAAGGATTTCCATTCTTACTGCCTTCCTTGCTTAGGCCCAGACCACGACGTATCAGCTTGTTTTGCCTGTGCCTCCTTCAACCGACGGACTCTTAGACGTCGGTCGGAGTTCGCAGAAGAATTTTTCGGATACACTTTTGCATATAAAATGCCGTCGGAGACCCCGACTACGCATTTGGCCAAAAAACGCAGGGAAAAGGACAGACACTCGCGGCCCGCGGTTTCGGCTGAAACCACGGCTAGGCCTACTGCGAGTGTCTCGGTTTTGGCTGGAACCGAGCCCTCAGTTCTTACTACGACAGAAACCATACCTCCGACAGCAGAGGCCAGAGAGGCCCCGGCTGAGTCTGCTTCAGAAATCCCTACCGAAGCTAGCGCTCAAGATTTGTCCGACAACTTTCCTTTGGACATTTCTACTCCTGCAAGTGGGGCAGCTAGGCCCTCAGCTTCTATGTCTATTAAGGCCTTCTCCAGGGCTAAAGCTGACAAACTTTCAAAAGCTTTACCTGCCAAATCTAATTCTCAGAGGCCTTCCTCAAGTTCTCAGATCCTCAGTCTTGCTGAGGACCTTATATCCTTGATTAGGGGTTCCCAACCTCACCCAGACAGGGCCTCCCAACCACCACCAGACAAAAGGCCTAGGACTGATCCCTCTAAACCTCTCTCCTCTGATTACTCCACGGATGGATCTGATTTGTCAGACCATCAGGAAGGGGCCTATTCTCCTTATGAGGATTCAGATGCTGAAGATTCTATTCCTTGCCCCCTCCTGAAGAATTTTCCTTTGGGGAGACCTTGCACTCTATGAGGGAACACTTTCAAAGGCAGGGTCAGGATTTTTCTGATTCTAGAAAAAGACTAAGGACTTTTTTACATTTGCCCCAGCATAGGCCCTTAGCCATACCACCAGTGCTAACTGTAATTGATGATGTGTATAATGATGTTAGTTCTGCACCTGATTCTCTTCCCCCGGCCCTTGCCAAACCTGACAGATATTACAGGGTCCCGGATTCTCACTTCCACCTGTATAAAGCCCATGCTGCAGACCCAGAAACTATTTCACAGGGCCCAAAAGGTGTTGCAGCTGCCACTGCAAATAATCCCCTACCCTCTGAAAGAGAGTCTAGAGCATTAGAAAGATGGGGTAAAAAGGTTTATACATCTGCTACTCTTTCTGCCAGGGCATTAAACTGTCAATTCCATATGATACAGTACCAAGAATATTTGTTAGATCAGCTGAATAAGAAGCTTTCTTCTCCTGAACCTTTAGACCATAAATCCCTTCAGGATTTGGTACACAACTCTCAGCAGGTCAGTAATCATTTCTTAAAATGTGGCTATGATGCACTGGAGGCTTCATTTAGATCAGCTATGACTGGGGCAGTAATTCGTAGGCATGCCTGGCTAAAAGAGCAATCCCTGCCAGACCATGTCAAGGCTAAACTCCTAGATGCTCCAATGGAGAAACAAAGTTTATTTGGCTTCCCTGCACAGGAGATTCTAAAGAAAGTGGAAGAAAAAGCAAAATCTGTGCAAACAGTAAAGGAATTTCTGCAGGTCCAACCTCCGAGGTTCAGCAGAAACTGGCCTTCCAAGAATTGGTCCTTTCCAGACACCTCCAGAGCACAGAGGGGCAGGAATAGACGCCCTCGAGGCAGAGGTCAGTCAAAGGGTGCCTATAAGGGGCCGTCAGTGGCAGCCTGCCAACCAGAGTAGTAGTGCCACAACTGCAACTACAACCACTTCCACAGGACAGACACAATGACTTGACTCTGATTCCGCCTACCAGGGAACAACTGGAAGCTCCCTTGGGCGGAAAGCTGGCTTTATTCTCAAAAAACTGGCACTGCATTACAAAGGACACATGGACATTGCAAACAATAGACAAAGGATACAGGTTTCACTTCCACACTTTACCAAAAGAGGAGCAGAATGCCAAACCTACCTCCAGACCAGAAGCCAGAGGCTTTAAGACAAATCAAAAATTTACTTCAGATGAAAGCGATAGAAAGGGTACCATCTATGGAACAAGGCCAAGGATTTTACTCCAGACTATTCCTTGTACCAAGAAAAGAAAACCAATGGAGGCCTATTCTCGACTTGTCCGCACTGAACACATCTCATTGTGCCAAAATTCAAAATGCTGACCCTACAGCAACTTCTTCCCATGTTGGGCAAGGAGTCTTGGCTGGCGACTCTAGATCTCAAGGAGGCATGCCTGCACATCCCTATCCGACCAGATTGCAGAAGACACCTCAGATTTCTTGCAGGATCAGAGCATTATCAATTCTCAGCATTACCCTTTGGCTTATCTACTGCACCCAGAGTATTCACAAAATGCCTGGCATCAGTAATTGCACATTGCATATTTCAGGGAATTCAAATCTACCCATACGTGGACGACTGCCTAATTCAAGCGGACAACAAGACAAAATTAATAAAGGATTTGGCCTATGTCATACACCTGCTACAGGCCTTGGGATACACAGTCAACATCCAAAAGTCAAGACTAGTGCCATCCCAAAGGATAACCTTTTTGGGTGCGGATCTGGACACAATAACTCAGATGGCTTTTCTCACAGAAGAAAAACAAAAACAACTTCCAGATTACTTCACGACTTTGACAAGACAAGCTCATCTTACTGCAAGGAAAGTCCTGCAGGCCCTGGGTTTCATGGCATCCTGCATAATCTTGATCCCACATGCCAGGCTGCATATGAGGAAATTACAATGGTACCTAAGGAATGTATGGTCTCAACACAGGCACAGTCTAGAAACCATGATACCAATCATTCCATGCCTTCAAAAGGAATTCCTGTGGTGGGCTCAGGCCTGCCAGTCCAACAGAGGGTTGCCTTTCAACAAACCAAAACCAAGGCAGACCATCACCACGGACGCCTCAGACCTAGGATGGGGAGCACACATGGAGGACAAATGTATCCAAGGCCTATGGCTTCAAGGACAGCTAAACTTGCACATAAACCAAAAGGAGATGCTGGCAGTGAAGCATGCAATCGAGGCATTCAAACCATTCCTCCAGCAAGGACATCTGCTGATAAGGACAGACAACACCACGGTCATGTGCTACATAAACAAACAGGGAGGCACGCATTCCTGCCCTCTATGCCAGATGGCAATGGATCTGTGGAACCTAGGCCTGAACCTCAATATCCAGCTGCAGGCCATATTTGTACCAGGAAAAGAGAATTCACTAGCAGACAGCTTAAGCAGGACTACCACGGATGCTCACGAATGGATGCTGCATCCAGACATCTTCAAACTCATAACAAAGAAATGGGGATTGCCAGAGATAGATCTGTTCACCTCCCCTCTCAACCACCAACTGAAGAAATTCTGCTCAAGGACAATACCACCCACAAGCCTGGACGGTGGACTCTCTCTCTTTCAGCTGGAATGCCCTAATAGTGTATGCATTCCCACCTCTCCCATTGATGTACAAGGTTCTACTGAAGATCAGGGAGGAACAGCCAAAGGTGATACTAATAGCTCCGGACTGGCCAAGACAACACTGGTATCTGCTACTGAGAAGCATGTCTCAGGCGAACTCATGACCTCTACCCCTATGGCCTCTTCTTCTAACACAGAACAATTTCAAGACCCTGCATCCAAACTTGAAAACACTGCAACTAACTGCCTGGAAAATTGCTTAAAACCAAACCAAACTGTCTTATCTCAGAGGGTCAAGGACATTATCCTGGAGGCTCGCAGACCCTCCACAAGGAAGACATACTCAGCTAAATGGAAGAGATTCCTCATTTGGAGCACATCAAAGGGCACAGATGTCACAGTGGCAAACCTAGCACACATCCTAGAATACTTAGCAGAATTGTTCCACAATGGCCTGTCTTACTCTTCCATTAAGATTCATGCTTCAGCAATTTCAGCAGAATACAATATGGATCCTCCTATCTTCTCTCACCCTCTACTCAGACAATTTTGAGAGGGATCAAAAATGTTAAACCTCCAAGGAGACCCCTCTGCCTGCATGGGATCTCAATTTTGTGCTGGAAAAATTGACACTACCTCCTTTTGAACCAGCAGCATCAGCAGACTTGCAGTTTTTATCTTGGAAAACTGCTTTCCTTCTGGCAATCACTTCAGCAAGAAGAGTATCCGAGTTACAGGCATTAATGGCAGTGCAGCCTTTCCTTATTTTTCACCAGGATAGAGCGTCTCTGAGAACCAATCCTACTTTCATGCCAAAGGTGGTATCCAGGGTATCCTTGAACCAAGCTATTCATTTGCCTATGTTCTTCCCTAACCCACAGAACAAAGGAGAAAAACTTGTGCACACCTTGGATATACACAGACAACTACGCTACTATCTGGACAGAACTAAAACCAGCAGAAAAACTGACCAACTTTTTCAAAATGGATAGGAAATTGCATTCGCTTTTGCTACTCTTTTCATGGAAAGACAGCTCCTGAAAATATCAGGCCTCATTCCACAAGGGCCACAGCCACCACTACAGCTTTCCTACGAGGGGTGGCTACCAAGGACATTTTAGAAGCTGCTACTTGGAGCTCTGTGCATACATTTGCCAAGCATTATAATCTACCTTTATACTCCAGATCCCGAGCAGGCTTTGCAACTGCAGTTTTACAGGGGATCTTAACTACACCATCCTTATCTTAGTACCTCCTCCCCCAGTTTGGCTATGGTATTCTACCCATATGTTATGACTGCAGATGCATCCTTGAAGGACATAGTACAGTTTTGTACCTACCATAAATGTAGATGTCCGATAGGTATGCATCTGCAGTCAGGATTACCCACCCTCCTTCCCCTCTGTGGTACTCCTAGGGTGCTTACCCCTCTTTCAGCTAGCTGGGGGAATCTATTATGGTGTATTTGTTTGTTTCTATATATGTATATATATATATATATATATATATATATATATATATATATATATATATATATATTTTGCTACTGTTTGGAACATTCTACATTTATCCAACTTTAGCCTTCCTAGAGGGCACCTGGCATCTGGGGCAAGAAACACTGAGGAAAATGGCGTCGGCTGATGCCTTTATACCCCAGAAGCTCTGACGTCGGGGAAAATGCGACATCAGCCGAGGCCAGACCCAGACTTTGGAATCCGGCCGACCGAAGGGCTGCCTGAGGCAGGACAACCCATATGTTATGACTGCAGATGCATACCTATCGGACATCTACATTTATGGTAGGTACAAAACTGTACTTTTCTTGTGTTGAAGGTAAATAGCAATTAGCGACCATCCCATTGATGCGAGATGAAGGTAACCTAACGTGTCTGTTAGTTATTCTTCAACAAAACTGAACAGTTGTGAGAAAAAGGAATGGTGGTGCTGCAGGCGCAAACAGGTATTACTACTGTGTTTAAAGTGAAACTTTGTGAAGGAATTTTGGACTGTTCTAAATGGAACAATAATGATTTCCTGACTCATGCAAAATACTTGTGCAATAGAGACTGTACGTCCTGGTCAAATATTTGTTGGTCAACAGATGTGACTGGATGGGAAACAAGTGGTGCAGTGATACCGGAGAAAGATTAAAGCAGGCAACAAAGAATAAAAATTGCGCATTTCCAAGGTACTGAAATAATTACTATAGCCATCGTGTCACCACAAGAAAGTGATTCAGGAGTTTATGGAATCGGAGTGTCTCTTCCAATTGGAACTGATCCTTTGGGGACCCTCCAACTTAAAATGCAAAGCCTTAAAAATGCTGCAAGTAAAGCAGATTTTGTCTTCACAGAAGAACAATTGTTACTCGAGACGGGATTTGTACACCGTAACGAATGGTTATCTTTGGTTAGATATAGTACCCGAGAGGCACATCGTGAGAACTGTGTTTCTTGTGCTGAAGGTAAACGGCAATTAGCGACCGTCCCATTGATGCGAGATGAAGGTAACCTAACGTGTCTGTTAGTTATTCTTCAACAAAACCGAAGATAAATGCAAAGATGAAACCCAGCATTTTCCAATCATAAGCAAAGTTGAGAAACCGCCTACAGCAATCTCTTATCCAGGTTCATTTATGTGCATTTCCAGAGATGGCACAGGAAAGAATTATGGCAATATGGGACAGAATTATTGCAATGTTACTGTGAATGGCAATGAAAATCCATTTCTGGAAAACCAAACACACAGTTTAGCAGACGTATGGTGGTTATGTGGAGACAACAAACTCAGATCAAGACTTACGATTCCCTGGAAGGGAACTTGTGCACTTGCAAAGTTAATTCTGCCATTCTACATTTTCCCAGTTCCAGCAAGCAATTTCGTAAGAGAACCTGAAATAAAGCAGAAGTGGTTGAATAAGAGAAAAAGAGAGGCACCGAAGTAATCCTTTGATAGCAGTGTCTACATCGATAGCATTGGAGTACCAAGAGGCGTGCCTGATGAATACAAAGCAATAAACCAAATAGCGGCTGGTTTTGCATCCGTCTTTGTCTGGATTCAACCCAGTAAGAATGTGGACTGGATCAACTACATTTACTATAACCAGCAGCGTTTTTTGAACTATACCAAAGATGCACTGAAAGGAATTGCTGAACAACTGGAGGCCACTTCGCAGGTGGCATGGCAGAATCTAATTGTGTTGGATATGCTCCTGGCCAAAGAAGGAAGAGTTTGCAAGATGTTTGGGACTTTCTGTTGTACATATATTCCGAATAACACTGCCCCTGATGGGAGCATCACTCGAGCTTTGAAAGGATTGGAAATGTTATCCGAAGAATTGGCAGAGAACTCTGGGGTAAATAATCCCTTCACAGACTTTCTACAAGCGTGGTTTGGAAAATGGAGTCATCTCATCAGCATTTTCCTGGTGTCCGTCAGAATCGCTGTGGCTATCGTGGTGGTATGTGGTTGCTGTTGTATACTCTGTATCAGAGGTCTTCTACAAAGACTGGTTGATACTGCTGTTATGAAGACGATGTACCAGCAGTTGCAACAGACTGGTGAAAGTGAATACATTGAAATGTGACTTTTGCAAATGTTTTGAAGTTTAAAAGTTTGTCTTGCAAATGAAGTAATGTATGCAAAGAAAAACGTAGTTTTTACCATATATTACTGAAATAAAAAGACAAAAGTGTTTTGAGGGGGGAAATGTTAAGAGAAAATGTTTTAAAACATACTGTTATTTGTCTCTCTCTCTCATCTAGCAAGATGAATATGCTATTTGCTGAAGTGTTAGTAAGAAAAAGGTCATTGAACCATGTTTATTAAAGATGGGCTTTATCTATGGTAGATGTAATTTGCTTATGAACTTGAATAACATTTGTTTTCTATACTTCTGAATAAAGAAAGCTAACTGCAGTTAAATGAAAGCTTGGTAAAAGGACGCACGGCTGAGTAAGAGTTAATTTACTGAGGCAAGCTGTGTGTCCTGAAAAATTCCAGCTACCACTGTTGAACTAAGTATTCTGTACCTTTTTGAACATTCTGTACTAACTGTGGTTTTGAGGTAAACGTTCTACACTAGCTGTGGTTTTGAGGTAAAACATTCTTTTCTGATTTGTGATCCTAGATGTTTTTCATAGCTAACTGTCAGAAATGTAACAAAAGCTATTTTGGCTAGTAACAGGAAAGTATAAAAGTTGATGTCAGTAAACAAGCTTGAGATAATCTTGGCCAACATGTTGCTGTAATCTGGTTAGCAGTTAAAGGAAATTTTCATCACCTGAGCAGATGTCACTCGCTTGAATTTTTCTTCTGACAACTTACCAGTGGTAATAGTGACAGGTGTCCAGCCATTAGTAGAAGCAGGGCAACCCCTGTAGCAGGCTCATGCATAGTGTATGTCTCTGCAGCCAAAAAGATGGTGTGGACCATGAAATTAGTGCACACACGGAGGGACCAAATGTCAAAAAATATAAATAAGTAAAATTATATGTATGGATCATTGCTGCAGTAGCCCTAGCTCTATGGGTGATACCCTGCTAAAGATATAACATCCATCCAGCTTCCAAAGCTTTAGGATACTAGCTGAGCAGACGAAAAGGGCAGGTTTTGGCACCAAGCCCTTCATGGCTTTCGTATCATGGAAGAGTACTCCACTTTCAGAGATGAATGGTCAGCTAATGCTTTCCATTGCTGTGTGGATGAGTTCCCTTCAGGGGAAACATTTTCCACATTTATTTTTTTATAACCAAAACTGAACTTGTTCTGTGTAATTATCTATTTTAAGCTGAAAAAAATAGTAAGTTTTTAAACAGGAGGGTTGCTCTTCTTTTGTATAACAAGATTATTAAAACTTACTTTTTTTTGAAGTAAAAATGGTGTTACTTTACTTTCAGGGACTTTGGGAAGTGTTTAAAGTGCA
Source organism: Protopterus annectens (assembly GCF_019279795.1). Lineage (NCBI taxonomy): Eukaryota > Metazoa > Chordata > Ceratodontiformes > Protopteridae > Protopterus > Protopterus annectens. The sequence goes on along the minus strand of NC_056743.1, from coordinate 236,484,105 downwards.
TTTTACTGTGGCATTTGGAGGAAAAAGTTACTTTTTTACTACTTACCTGTTTTATCAACTACTGCTGCTAGGCTTCCCTAAGGAGCATGCATCTTTTTCATCTTAATCATGGAACAACATGCTGGTTTTTCGAATCTTCCTTCCTGCCTCAAAAGAAAATTACTAAACAGACATTGCCACCAGAGCAGGCTGCTGAAGTGCCTCAGCTGCAGGTTGGGTAACTCTGGTGAGGCCATTTCTGCTTCCTCAGGCATTAATCTTTTTTTCCTGGTTCCCTCTAGTGTAGTCCCTACAGCCAACATGAACGGGTGCTAGACAAGTCCTTTGTGGAGTGCCATTGGTGGGCAATGGAGAGCCATTCTTGCAGTCTTGCAAAAGAAAAAGGGGGTGGAGATCACTCTGCCTAGCCAGAATGTTATGCCTATCCTTAGGGAGGTTTTCCTGGCAAAAGAGGGTGTGCTTTTTCATAAATTCCTGTAAAACAGAAGCAAACAAATATATTTCTTTCTGGACTCAGTCACTTTTGACAAGAGTGAACTATTGGGCTTAACCCAGGGGTTAAGTCAGGCTGTTGACCCTTCCAGCTTAACTATTTCTGGTAAAAGAAAGAGTGTCTTCGTTTACCATACTGGTAGATGCTCATGGACACACCTGCACACTTTTATACATTACTAGTTTACTTGTTTGGTTGCAAATAAATATAAAAATATTTATGCAATCCCTCTTTACTAGTTTGGGTTGCAGATAAATAGAGGTAGTGTTTTCCTGAACTAGGATTTAGTTTGATCTAATCAGTAGTAGTGTATGGTGGTGGATACTTCCTGTTCTAAAATGCACTTTTACATCCCCGTTTATATTGTTTGCCATGAATAGGGTGGTTTAAAATTAAACTATATTTTCCACACCTACATCTAAGTTTATAAAAGTTGATATGTTCAACATTGTAAAAATATTTTGATTTTTTGTTACTGAGGATCGCTTGTCTGTTGTGAATAATGGCTTGTTTTGAAATACTACCTGGGTTTCGTGATTTTTGGAAATTATTGTGACTGAGCTCATCAACAAAGTTTTAAGACCACTAGTTTTTCTGTTTTAATATAATTTTTTGTTGTCATTTTTTGAAGAGGTTCATTTTTAACCACAAAATATTCAATTATAGAATAGCATGATTTCTGCCAATCCCTCTGAAGGATTTTCTTTCATTGAAACTATTTCCAAAATGAATAAATTGTTTCAGTGGGAAAATGACATTCCACTGTCTGTGAAGAATTATTGTGATATACTGCAACTGGATTTTCCAGTACCTATCCCAGTTCTTTGTTCTTTCAGCAGTGGAAGATGTTTTTGTCAAAGCCTGTAACTTGCCCGATAGCCAACCTGCTGCCCCGGGGCAAGGACATATATTGTAGAAGGATCCTCAATTTTATATTTTTTATCCACTCATTTCTTTAGCGAAACCATCTGCTGCTAAACATTCTGTTAATATCAATCTGTCTGTGTCTGACAAGGCTGGGAAAGCTTTTGTTAAATTTGGGAGAAAGTGTATTCTTTTGCCACACTTGTTTAATATTCTCAACTGTTAAGCTCAAGTTAAATTTTTATGATTGCTTGCTTTTGAGAATATGAGTAATATTATGGCATATGTTTCCTCTTCAGTGGAGAAAATTGCCTTGTGTAATGTAGTTGCTCATGTGTCAGTGGCTGCTCGGTGTTTGAAATGTGCTTACGTTTCTTCTTTTCTTCCCAGAACAAGCGGCAGTCTAATAAATCTGCATGACTGTCTACAAGATTCCCCTTCCCACCCTGGCATTTCCTTGTTCCTTCCATAAAGTCTGAACTTTCATTTGTGTCTCTGGCAACAGATAGTTTGTCAGATGGATTCTAAGTGTAATCCATCAAGGTTACAGATGGCAGTGGGAGTCTCTCCCTGCTATTTGAGGGATTTTCTCCATTCCTCTAGACCAAACTCCTCTTCCTCATCTTGTCATTCAGCATCTGCTGTTGCAGGGAGTAATAGCTGTCTCTCTTCCTCAGTTATGAGAATGGTTTTATTCAAGAATATTTGTTTATGGTGCGAAACACTCTTGGAGATGAATTCTGGATTCTTTGCATAGTCTATTTCAGGGTGTCAAGAATCTCTCACCTGGGTAAGAGATCTCCTTCACAGAGTGGAGGTTCCACAAGAACATACAAAAAAGTCTTGTCTCACTACTAATCACAGGCTTGTTTTCCTGAGATATCTCTTGGATACATCAGTTCAAAGAACTTTTTTCCACATGGACAAGTAGATGTCTGTCTAGAGCTGTTCTTGAGTTCTACTCTAAACTACTGTCTCAGCTAGGGCATTTCTTGGGATTCAAGGTCTCTTGGCTTCTATGATTCTTATGATTCCTATTGCAAGACTTCACTTGAGAAAACTTTGATGGTACCTGAAGTATGTATGGTTCTAACATAAACATCCCCTGAAATTCCTGATTCCAGTTTTGGGGTTTGTGAAAAGAGATTTTTGTTTTTTGGAGGCAACACCAAATTTATCAGATTGCAGAGCTCCCATTCTTCCTACCAGCTTCATCACAGTAGATAAAAACGGATGCTTCAGACTTTGCCCGAGGAGTAGTGTCAATGGAGATTAAGTGCAGGGGCTTTGTTGCATAAAAGAGAGACCAAAACACACAAAGCATTATATACATGCTGGCACTTATAAATAAATGCTCTCAAAATTTCTGTCATCTATGGTTTCCTGGACTTCAGGTGTTAACAGACAACACCTTAGTGATGTGGTACATAAACAGTCAGAGGGGAACCAGATCTTTACCCATTGTGAACTAGCCATGGCAGCCTGGGATATACCTTTTCTGTACAATCTCGGACATATCGCATACCATCAAAGCAAAATTGTTTGGCAGATGAGCTCAGCAGGACCAGGCAGTACCAACACTAACTGGAATTGATCCAGCTGTGGGGAACACTTAAAGTGGATTTTTTTGCCTCCACTTGCAACAGTTTATTGGCAAAATGCTGCCTCAAGGCACCATGTAAGAAGTTATGGAAGACAGATGCTTATTCTTTTCCTTGGACAGGAAGTTTCCTGCAGGCTTTTCCACCATTTTCTCTAAAATCCATGATCATTTTGAAGATTCAGAAGGACGGTCATTGTGATGACTTCCCCTGGACAACAGTGGTTCTCTCTCTTTTGGAAATATCCAGAGACAGTTATGACAGGCGTCCTCACAAGGTAGTTGGACCTACTCAGACAAGACAGGGAGTGTCTGATGCATCCTGACCACAAACAAATGCGATAACTGCCTGGGCGAGAGACTCTTAGTAACTTTTTTTTTTCTGATGATGTGCAGCAGGTATTAAAGGAGACAAGAAAATAAATGGAAAAAGGTTTTCTGGTTGATACTAAGAAATAAATCTACACCCATTCATGTTTAGTGTTTCCCTGGTTTTACATTGTGTGTTATTTATTTATGTAGTTTGTTAGCTGAAGGAGAGCACTGATCCCATTGGGATAATTTCAGTCTTGACCCAAAATGTGAGCACACACATAGAGTGAAACAAAATAATTTGTATAATAAAAGACCCACTAAAAACAAAGGAATAGTTAATATACAGTCGAAAATAATGTTTTAAGAAGGTAGTCAGCAGAAACCAGAATGTTACAGTATTTACATCCATTAGAGAAGCAGCATGTTAGGAGTTTTGATGCTTCTAGTGAAAATGATAGGCAGTATGTGTCGGAGATTAGCGAGACTGTTTTATGACCTGAAGCAGAGCATTTACAAGTAGCTTGTGCTGTGAATTGTACTAGCGGCTGACCTGTCTTACTTCTCCACCAAGGTTCATTTATCAGCCATTTCAGCATGTCTGCTTGTGGATCTTCCTCATTCAAAGTAATCTTATGTGAAAATGTTTTTGAAAGGGGGTGTTGCCTAGCAAGCCTCCTAGGAAACAGTTGACTATTCCTTGAGATCCTAATTTTGGATTAGGAAAAACTAACTCACTCCATTTGAAACAGCTCATCAGGCTGAGTTTAGGTTCTTACCACGGAAGACTGTTGCTGATTGCTCTGACCTCTGCAAGAAGAGTATCTGAGTTGCAAGCTCTTACAGTGATTCAACCTTTTCTCACTTCCTACTAACAGTGTTTCCATAAGAATTAATCATTCATGTAAGCCTAAAGTGGTATTTGAGTTTACTTTGCTGTCCATCTTCCATAAGTTTATAGGGAAGTACGAGGCTATCTGCGCTTGCTGTCTATTTTAAGTTTAGCCAGCTTCCCTTTTTGTGCTCAAAATAACCTACCCCCATTTGATTAAAGACTGGCTTTACCCATCCCATGGTTGATTGTATATTACCGCTAATGAGAATAATTTGGATCATAACGGTCTTATTCCTAAAATCTAAATATAAGGGAGAAAAGGGTACTATGTACCATGGATATCCACAGGCAATTCTGGTACTATCTTGATAGAACAAAATATTTCAGGAACTCTGATCAGTTGTCCATTGTGAAGGTAAGAAAAAAGGACAACGTGTCAAAACAGATGATTTCCAAATGGTCGTCTCATGCAATTATCTTTTGATCTGAAGTTGTCAATTTTCATTCTGTCCTCATGGGTTTGAATCTGATGCAACTCAGCCGTTACTAAGGCTTGTAGTCACCAAAAAGCTCTTGCTCCTTCCTTACCCATAATACACAACGCTAAACTACGTCAGATGTCATTTGCAGCTTTTCGCGAAAGATATGGTCAGCCTTGCTCAAACTTTTACAGGTAAGTGACAGTTTTTCTCCATTAAAATCTCCTAAAACATAATTTTTTTTTATATTAGTGGCCTTTACCTTTCTTAACCCTTACCATTATATGAATACATAGTTCTTCAGTTACCATAGTTGGTAATTTCCCTTTTTTCCATCTTCTAGCCTTCAGTAGTTATAATTCTGTCCAATACCTTTCTACACTTTCATTTATTTATTTACATTTGTTAACCGGGAAAGTCCACTGGGTCAGAAACCCATTTTCAGTGGAGGCCCAGAGAGAAGCGCTCCACAATAAGTCTAGTTTACACAGAGTTGCAATTTATAGTAATACAGCAATGAGAACATACATAGTTTAGGTGCATACAAAGTAAAGAAAAAATGACAAAATGACATGGTATACATTAGTAACTTTAGATTTTTTTTTTTTTGAGAGGGAGAGAGTAAGACAACAGTGCGGTTACATAGATCATCTGCATATGTTACAGGCAGAGTTAAAAATGGGTATGAAGAGACTTGAGTGAAAACAGCAGGGGACCAAGAAGGTTCTAGGGAGGTTTATTCATTTGCGGACAGAGGCAAGTTTGTTTTTTGAGAAAGTGGTGCCATCTAGGAAAAGACCCAAGTTGGATCTATAAAAATCCTAAAGTCCTTCACCCTCCAACCCAAGGAAGAAAAAAGTAATGGATCTGACAAAATAACATTTGGATCTGACTGCATCTAGTCCTGTACTTCTCCCCAGGACCAGATACTCACCATCCCTAGATCCTGTACCTTCTACGGTGCCATCCCCTTTTTTAGAATGACACTGATCCAGGTCTCCTCTAACATCAACTCATTTGTCCAGAAGTCTGATGGAGGAAGATATGTAAAGGATGATGCGGAAATTCATCTCTGCACAGATTCAGATGGGTATCTTGCCGTATCCTTCCCCCTTGAGTCAGTAGGCCTGTCCAACAGCTCCAGCCCCCACTTCAACCTCCTTCTCTGATCCCTTCGGTTGCTCAAGTCCCTGGATTCGAGCCTCCCAAGTCTGTCTGGCTGAGATCCAGAGTTAACTTTATCTTCAGATCCAAAGCTTTACTCTTGAGTGCTCCGGTTCAGATTTCTTCAGATCTGGATGACTGAGCCAAAACTTTCCTGTCGGGTCTGAGGTTTTGGAGTCTGCTCCGAAGTTGTTGGATACTAAAACAGAGAGGTGGTTGAACTCCCAGCAGCCCTTCACCTGAGGAGTCAGTATTCCTGGAGGTTTTTGGTACTGGCCAGTCTACCTCCTGTGTTACTCCACCTGCCAATGAGCTTGTTGATTTTTTGTCTCGTCAGGTATGGAAAGAACCTGACACAGTTGAACCAATACCCAAAAGACCCCTTTGGGGAAAGAGTTTTGGGCTAAAGGGGTGCCCTTTGATGCAATGATCATGGTGGCGGTCACCAAAAACGAACTTGACGATGAACATAGTTCCACTCTTCATCCCCCTAACAGGAAGTCTAGGGCGATGGACAGGTGTGGAAGCATGTCTATGCATCAGCCCCTTCACCCTAAGGTTTCTGATTATTTGGCGCATTTTACTAAGTTGTAGAGGAATTTGATCAAGGAACTTTCAAATACCCTCTCAGAATCCGTTTCTGCGTCGGTCCGATCATCCGTGACTTCTCAGGTGGTTTCCCTAACATCGATTTCGAATTCATCCATGAGGCTTATTTCACATGTAGCCAAAGGTGCCTCAAGGCCAGTGGGTCCAGGAATTTCCATCAGGAAGCATGCCTGGATGAATTTAGGTGGTTTTGCAGAACTCTTCAAGTCTTCGTTTGTTAATGCTCCCTTTGACAGCACTTTCTTCTTCTGCCTCACAGTGAAAGAGACTTTTTCCAGGTGTGAGAAGGATGGAAAGACCATGTCTGCAGTGGGCGTATATTTTACTCTGAGATCGTTTTCAAGAAATCAGTGAGGTGGTCAAAAGATTTGGTTCAGGAAATCCTAGGGTTCTTTTCAGGACACACGTGGAGGAAGTTCTCCCAGGGGTAGTGAGGGGTACTCTAATACTCAACGCCAGCCCCGCAGCAGAGTAGGCCCGGAAAACCAGGGATCCAGAGATTCTTTCTTGGACAGACCCAGCAATCCTAAAAGGAAGCCTAACTGCCCACCTCTGGAGGCAATCGGGGGTCGATTATCCCTGCACCTGAGCACTTGGCTAGACATAAAAGATACTTGGGTGCAGAGGATTATATCTGGAGGCTGTATAATACCTTTTTCCCTTCTATCTCCAATATCAAGAAAAATTTACAACATTCCACCCAGTCAAAGGGAAGAAGCAGCAATTCAAATACAAAAGCTGCTAGAAAAGATTCATCCAAGACGTCCCACCAGACCAGATAGAATCCCGATCTTACTCAGGGTTCTTTTTAGTGTCAAAACAGGGGACTGGAGACCAAGTTTAGATCTTGGCAACTTGAACAATCCAGTTTATCATAAGTTTTGGTTGGTCATGGTTCAGTCCATTGTCCGTTTTCTGGGCAAGGATGACTAGATGTGCTTGATAGATCTTCAGGATGCATACTATCTCATAAAGATGAACAGACAATCCAGAAGGTACTTACACTTCCGACTGGGAGCCACTCACTACCAGTTCAGGGTTCTGCCATTTGGTCTCACTACAGCCCTCAGGGTGTTCACCAAATGCATGGCAGTAGTAGTAGCTCACTAGAGACTGCAGGGATTCCGGGTGTTTCCATATCTAGATGACTGGCTCATTACTACCCCGAGCAGGCATCAGTTAAGGGCAAGAAATCAGGTCCGCCAGACTTGTTCTCATCTGGGAATAACCATAAACTGTGATGAGTCTCCACTGGAACCAACTCAGAATTTGGAATTCATAGGAGCAGTTTTCAACACAAACTCAATGATAGCTTCACAGGTTAGAAAGATGATGTGCGGTACCAAGATTTCAGCCCGCTTGATCCTTATCTATCCATATCTAGATGACTGGCTCATTACTACCCCGAGCAGGCATCAGTTAAGGGCAAGAAATCAGGTCCGCCAGACTTGTTCTCATCTGGGAATAACCATAAACTGTGACGAGTCTCCTCTAGAACCAACTCAGAATTTGGAATTCATAGGAGCAGTTTTCAACACAAACTCAATGATAGCTTCACAGGTTAGAAAGATGATGTGCGGTACCAAGATTTCAGCCCGCTTGATCCTTATCTATCCATATCTAGATGACTGGCTCATTACTACCCCGAGCAGGCATCAGTTAAGGGCAAGAAATCAGGTCCGCCAGACTTGTTCTCATCTGGTAGTAACCATAAACTGTGATGAGTCTCCACTGGAACCAACTCAGAATTTGCAATTCATAGGAGCAGTTTTCAACACACTCAATGATAGCTTCACAGGTTAGAAAGATGATGTGCGGTACCAAGATTTCAGCCCGCTTGATCCTTCAAGCTCTAGGATCAGTGTCAGTGGCAGAAACCCTAGTAACTTTAGCTAGATTTTATATGAGGATTCTCCAGTGGATACTAGCAACTCAATGGCCAATACTTTACCAATCCATGTCAGCTGATGTGTAGATCACTCAGATATCCAAGAGAGTTCTCGAGTGGCGAGTTCAATCGGATCAGGTTTTACAAGGCTGTTCGTTCATTCCCCCTCAGCCAAAGGCCATAGTGACCATGGATGCTTCCTATTTGGGGTGGAGGGGCATTTTCTGTGGAAAACTGTCCAAGGCACTTGGTCCCCTGAAGAGGCTAACTTGCGTATCAATGTCCAAGAGATGAGAGCAGTGCTTTAAGCATTGCAGACCTACCAGGATGCTTTCCCTTCGGGGATGATTGCTCTTCAAATGGACAATATGTCAGTAGCTTGGTATATCAACAAACTGAGGGACCAGTTCATACCCCTTGTGTTGAAGTGCTCAGTGTGTGGCAATGGGCGATCTCATCCAACTGCTTTCTTGTAACGCACATTCCGGGGAAGTCCGGTGTGACAGCAGACAAACTGACCAGGTCCATTCTTTTACCTCATGATTGGTCTCTCAACAAGAATGTGATGGAAATTATTTTTTGTTGACAGAGCCAGCCTTTCCGCCCTCTTTGCTTCTTCCCTAAACAACAAATGCAGCTACTTTGCCTAATTCTCCCCACAGTGGAATCACTGAGGGCTGCTCTACTTCATGATTGGCTCCCTGGTTTATATAAATACCCAGCAATCCCATTAATTCTAAATTTTCTGTAGAAAGCGGTCAGGTTGAAGAGCAAAGTCATCCTTATTGCACCATACTGGCCTCGGCAGATTTGGTTTACCTTTCTTTGGCCTCACTTCCTTCACCAACCTTAGATTCTGGATCTGACTCCAGACCTCCTGTCTCACCCAATGGGCATGATCCATCCTGACATCGCAAATCTCAGGCTGGTGGCCTCTCCAGATCCGTTAATAGCTAGACAACCAATGCTCTCTTCCTCTGTCCATCATATTCTTTATCTTCTCATAAACCTTCGACAAAAACTCTATACACGTAAATGGAAAAGATTTTACCGGGCACAGCAGAATTATGTTGAGCCATTTTCAGTTCTGATGCACAACACACTCGAGTGTTTAGTTTTACTTTTTAAAAGAAGGGGCTAGTTCCTCGGCCATTAAAGTTCAGTTAGCAGCAATGTCAAATTTCACATTGGATTTGAAAGTTCTTCAGTAGCCTCTCATAAATTGTGCAGAGCTTTCTTACAAGGCACTCTTTTTTTGAGATCTCCATTTAAGGATCTTACTCCCCCATGGGGTCTGTTGGGTACTGCAGGCTGTAATGCATTTCTCCCTTTGAACCAGCAGCTAAATGTGACCTTAAGTATCTTACTTGGAAAACTGTTTTTCTAGTAGCCATTACTTCTGCTAGATGAATTTCAGAGATTTAAATTTTGTCTTCAAAACCTCCATACTTGATCTTTCACAAGGATAGAGTGATGCTATGAAATAATGCCACCTTCCTTCCCAGGGTGGTGTCAGAATCTAAAATCAATCAATCCATTAATTTGCCAGAATTATTCCGTAATTTTGCAAACTAGGGAGAATACATGTTACATTAATTGGATGTTCACAGACAAAGTTTTTACCTGCATAAGACAAAAGACATCAGAAAAACAGACCACGTATTGGTTTCCTTTGTAGAATTTTAAATTGGGTAAACCAGTCTCAAAAGTAACTTAGCCAGATGGCTCAAAAATAAAACCAGGCACAAAAGAAAGGGCTCAGGTGGTATAAAAACTCCTTTGTTCTCGATTCCCAATGACCAAAGATATTGATGGGAAGAAAAAAGGAACAAGGAAATGCACACAAAAAGCAGGAATAAACCTTTATTATGATAAAATAATTCATCCACAATAAGAATTAGTGACCCAACAAAATAAAGTAAAACAATAATGTTGGACCTGAAATTCAAAGTACTAATATTTCCAGAACATGTTACAATTTGGCAGTCCTTAACTTTAATACTGGTGCCAGAGAGAAACTCATTAAGTCCTGGAAATTTATTAGCCTCCAACATTATCTGCCAGTAAGCTTCCCTATATTCTAGTTTAGTTTCCCATGCCCCCCCCCCCCCGGCATCCCTAGGGACTACTACTATAACAAAAAATATGAACTTTGTATTTGTACAAACTTAGGGTATGCTTATACAGGGCATTTCGTTCATTCTGATTTTTGACATCATATAGATGTTCATAAACCCTTTTCTTTAACTGACGCTCGGTCTTGCCCACGTAAAAGGCCTCACAGTTGTCACACTGGGCAAAATACACTAGCCCTCTGGAGTTAGTTAGAGAAGGCTTTTCCTACTAAATATCTCTGTCTAGCCTTAACATATACTATCTCACTGTGACACTCATGACAGCACTGTGAGCAAGCCCCCCACTTGTAAGTCCCTACTCTTTTCAGACTATTAACTCCTGGGGTAACTGAATGTTCAAGCAGATTTTTGATGTTTTGTCCTTTTCTAAATATGATTTTGAGGGGTTTACCAGTGATATTCTCCAAATCAGAAAATTCAGAGTATTTTTTTCCATTCCTTTTCTATAATTCCTTTAAAGAAATAGGCGTCTCCACTAAAATTAGTGACAAAAGGCCCTGTGAAACCCCTGATCCATGTTCTCCTCATTGGTTTTACCTCCATGTAATGGCATTGCCTTCCCCAAAATAGGGGGACACCTTTCCACTGTACATTCCCTTACTTCATGATCTTGTGTATCAAGTCCACTTGGATAACCCCTCTCCAGGAACATTTCTTCCAACTTTACACATTCCTTTTCAAAATCTTTGTCCTCTGAGGTCATCCTACTAGCTCAGACGAATTGGCCTTTTACATTCCCCTTCTTTTGAAAGAAGGGGTGGGCACTAGCAAAACAAAAGCAAGAGTTGGAGAAGGTCTCCTTCCTGTAAATAGTGGACTTGAAACATCCCTTCTCTTTATGTATGGACACATCTAAATAGTCCATATGATCATGTGCAACCTTGTAGGTGAATTTAAGGAATTCAGTGGTATTAGGAAATTCTTCTTCTTTCATCTTTTTCTTGGTTAGGGTTCGCCACAGCGGATCACCTTTCCACTCATGATTGGCAGTAGAGTTTTATGGTGTCGAGTTGCCAGCCCGCTGCCCAACGTTCCACAGAAGGCACACACATGCACACACTCAGACCTGGGGTCAATTTAGAGTGTCCAATCCACCTACAGCATGTCTTTGGGATGTGGGAAGAAACCGGAGCACCCGGAGGAAACCCACGCGACCACAGGGAGGACATGCAGACTCTGCACAGAAGGCACCCCAGCCGAGAATCAAACCATAGAACCTCTTGCTGTGAGGCAGCAGTGTTAACCACTGCACCACCGTGGCCGCCCCAGTAGTATTAGAAATATACTCCATGAATTCACGTAGTTTATCGAAACGTTCTACCCACAAAAGGCAAATGTTATCTAGATACCTTTTGTACATCATCCAATAGGTAGCATATTGGTAACAGATGACAAATTTCTGTTCCCAAATAGATAAAATAATATTGGCATACATGGGGGCACAACTGGCCCCCATAACAACCCCCTCATCCTGTCAGAAGAACTCTCCTTCAAACTAGAAGAAATTATTCTGTAGAATCAATTCAGCCAACTCTAAACACATGTAAACATTATTATCAGAGAATCTGTCATTCATTCTAAGCACTTCTTTTAACCATTGTATCCCCACATCATGGTGGATAACAGTAAACAAATCTACCACATCAAGGGTAACAAAAATCATCTACTCAGAAAAATATTCAGGCTTAACATTTTGTAAAATAATCCCAAGAGTCTTTCAAAATGTTATTTTTCCCCAACCAAACATTTTTTAGCTTCCAATCCAAACATTTGGTCAGGGGAGCGGTTTTGGAACCTTTTGCTGCTACTGTCGGCCTGAGGGGGAGGGTCGTCAGGGTTTTTATTAACCTTGGGTATTCCAAATAGAAGAAACCCTAGGTTTATCATTTCCCAGATAAAAGTAGGTTTCATAATCTATTGCCCATTCATCTAATAACTTTCAATGCAAAATAATTTTCCTATAGACAATATTTATCTCATTAATCAAAACCCTACTGTATCTGGAATCATCATGAAGAATGGTTATAATTTTGGCCTCATATAAGATCTTGTCTATGATGACTGTTCCCCCTCCCTTGTCAGGTTCCATAACTCTAATAGTGTGATTCACTCTTAAGTCATTCAATAATTTATTTTCAATCTGGGTTAAGTTGTTTCTAAACCTATGTCCGAACACTTTTCTAATTTCCCTTTCTAAGGCAAATTCCAAGTTCCTCATTTGGGGATGCAAAGGGGGATTAATTGTTTTCCTCTTCCTTAGCACTTCTGAGAACACGCATAAACATCTTCCCCCAAACATATTTTCCAAGTTAAATTTTCTAACAGTTTCACGTCCAAAATCACTTGAGTTAGATCACTTTTCCTTCTTGGAATAAACTTAAAACCTTTTGTAAAAAGTTTAAAATAATCCCTACCAATGTCCATGTTACTGTAATTAAAAATGGTGAACACTCCCAAACTTAATCTGCAGGTATCTTGCAACATCATCGAAACATCAAGCTCTAAACTATTTACCTTTCATTCCCCCTTGGACCTCCACCCCTTAGGTGGTAGGGGTCATGGTAAAAATGGGTAGATTTATTCTCAAGTCCTGTGTGGAGGGGTTGAATCACAGACATTTAACGGTTTTACCTCCATAGGACAAAAGACATCAGAGAAACAGACCACTTATTGGTTTCCTTTGCAGAATTGAAATTGGGTAAACCAGTCTCGAGTAACTTTAGCCAGATGGGTAACTGATTGTATACCAAATTGGGTATTACTTTACCACAGCCATTACAGGCTTATTCAACTAGGTCCTTGGCAACATCTTCAGTTTTTCTCTCCAGAGCATCCATGTGCGACATGTGCAGCAGCAACTTGGGCTACTCCCCATACTTTTATTACTCATTACAAATTGAATCTGGTGTCCAGGGGTAGAGCATCATTTGGTTCAACTGTGCTCAGGAATATCCTTCCTTAGAGTCCCCCAGGGTTATATATAGCTGGGGACTCTGTCCATTCAGTTGAGGATAGAATGAAAATTGACATCATCAGATAAAGAAGTTATATACTTACCTTAAAGTTCCAACTGTGTTGTCCATTTTCATTCTTCCTCAATTTCCTGCCCACCAGCCCCCATCCTTTCTGTTCACAAACTTCTGGACAAATGAGCCGTTAGAGGGACATTGTTGTCCTTTATATTGAGCTCCAGATATAGTTTATTTTCCTTTATTTAGTGCATGTAATTTTATGTCTCCTATATTTATCCATGTTAAACATTCCTTTTCTAGTAAAAATCAGCAAACAAGATGTGAGGTAGCTTAGGGTTGGTGCATTATGGGTAATAGAGGAGCTCAACAGCTTTTTGTTTTTCTAGTTAACCGAGTCAGATCAGAGGATTGTGTCTGAACTCATCAATTGAGGAAAAATGAAAATGGGCGACACAAATGGAACATTATTGCTGGTACATAACTTGTTTTTATATCCACTACAAGACAATTTCAGGCATGGTCAATGCCCATTGTACCAGGCCTTGGTATCATCAGTAGCTTTTTGAAAAAGGTTGGATTCTAGAATACTTCTAGAAGAAGCAATTTTGTCCCCTGTGCACACTTTTATAAAGCACTGCAAACTAGATTGCTTCCCCAGGTTTGGAACAGGCTTTTGCCAGGACAAATTTCTGGGGGCTCCTGGACCCACCATCCTTCCTTCTTTGTCAGTCTAAGTAATGGTAATCTCCCCATAACTAAAGCTACTGCAGCAGTGATACATATGATGAATGTAGTGCAGTTATGTAAGTAATATTACCTCAACAGTGGATGATGGAATGATCACTGCTGTGGCAGTGTTTTTCTGTACAGAAAAGTGCAATTTAAATATTTTTTTGTTTGTTTGTTTGGCAATATTGACAATTTTGTGCTGTTCCTTTATTAGAGTTGTACAGTTTTTTCTTACCAATTTCTGTCTCACCCTATTCGGCTTTTCTACGCTGTCATATCTTTGAGACTATGACCTATACTGTCTCTTCAGTTTCTACTGTATATGCCTGTACCGTAGTATTGCTGTTAACAATGTTTGTGTGTTTAATTAGACATGGAAAAAAGGCTAAACAGGGCTTTAGGAAATGTAAGCACTAGGTGCTTAAGCTACCACTGCAGAATCTTCATGACCTTTGTTTAATCTGTTTGGGAGCAACACATCTCAAAAGCATGTGCTCCGCTTGTAAGGAATTCAGCCCTAGGAACTTGTATGATTGCTGTTACAAGCTTGTAGTCAAGGGGATTATCCCTGCTAGTTCTGGGCAGATGGGCTTCTCACTGCATACACCTTTAGACAAGAAGAAAGAAAATTTGAAGGTGAAAGATCCTTCTTTATTAGAGAAATTCTCTCCTGCTAAGACCCCCACAGTGTTGGCATCTCCTTCCCAGGTAAATGCTCCTCCACATTCTCTTTCTCCCCCAGGACCCAGGGTCCTTTCTCCCAGGTTTTCTCCTTTTCAACACAGGTTATTGTCTACTGTCTATCCCCAAGAATGACTCTACTCCTCAAAACAGGACAGGTGGTTTCCCCTTGGAGAAAGTGATCTAAGTTGGTTTCTTCCAGATCTTCGGTTTCTGCGTGATCCCACAGGTCTCTCAGGGCCCATGCATGATATAAAGCATTTAGGAGCTGCCTTTGTCCATTAGTAGTATTGGAGGGGGGGCAGACTTGCAGTAAATCTTCTGTTTCTCATTCATAGAACCAAGTTGCACATGAATATGGACAGGGATGAGCTTTATTTTTATGTGGTGGGTGGAGTCTGTTCTAGGTTTACATTACATTAGCAAAGTGGATTACAGACTTCATCTCATTCTGTTACAACAAGGCATGCATTTTATAGGATCATAGGATGTTACTAGGCTAACGGTCCCAGGGCCCTTACTAGCCTAGCCAAGTTCAATCCATGTTCCCAAGGGTGTCTGGTTCAAGCAGACACTAAAATCAGCACATATTGCCCTTGTCCAAGAGGGACACTGGTGGAACCCACAGAGTGAATTTCTGGTTACCCATCCATTTGTCCATATTACACTTAAATAAGGCCAATTAGGGGCTTTATTTAACATTAATAGGAAGCATGTTCCAAAGGCGAGGCCCTTCTGCTCAAGCCGCTTTGCCTTTCTCAGAAATCTTCCACTACAGGATATTGCAACAGCTTCATTTGATCTTCCTGATGTACCTTTGCTAAACATTACAACTTGAATCTATCTCCAGAGCAAGGGCCTCCTTTGGAACAATCATTTTGAAAAGTCTTACTGGGGTTGGCCACCCACACTAGCTGAGGAATCTGTCCTACTGTTCCATTGTCTGGCTAGGACCTGAGAAATACACATTCCTCTGGTCTCTCTCCAGAGACTGGAACAAAACCATCCACCATCCCCTTGCAGACTCTCCTTTCTTGAGAGATCTGCTAGAGTCATTTGGAGGGTATGTAATGTGTTAATTTTGTTCCATGGGAACTTGTAGTTTCGGGGCATACTCTATCTGGAAGATTGACCCTAAGGAGGGATTATAGATGAGAAGGAGCTCAAGATTGTGAAAATTACATTGCTGTCAATAGAGGGTGCCAAGGGGACCACTCCTGTTTCACTGCCCTTAACAGAAGCCAGAGAAATCGAATTACATAACTTGTTTTACTTGCAAACACAACTGTACTTTGCATTCATGACTGAAGAAAATGGCGTCTGATGCATATTATATACCCCTGGAGCACTGTCGTCAGGGAGCAGGCGACAGCAACCGACGCCGGACCAAGACTTTGGAACTCTGGCCGACTGCGGGACCGCCTGACTG